>NW_006436282.1:29607708-29616072 GCF_000325575.1 Pteropus alecto
TAAATATATTTAGTATTCTTTTATACAACTCAGTGTCAGTTCTAATAACCTCGCCTCAGATGATTTTGGTATTTCCTTTATGGTAGTTTCATTGTTCTGATACTGGTCCATGAGTGCACAGGGCCCCCCCGGTATTGAGAATAGGCCTTAGGACAAGCAACTGAAAGATTTTCCATGAGATAAAGTGGGCCAGAATTTCTTTTCTCAGAATTCCCTTCCCGTCATGGTTTGAGCTTCAGCTCGGCCACCAGGGAGTTTGGGGAGCCTCCCGAGATGGGAGCAGCAGCGAGGATGTTTCGAAGGGTGTAACTAGAGCAGCTGTAGGGACAGGTGTGGAGGGGCTGATGAGTCTCAGTTTGTCTTCATTTCTCTAGCACCCGCTCACCTTGACTCTGAGGGGTCCAGACAAACACTGGAGTCTTTGAACGCAAGGAGCGAAGAGAATTCAGCAGATAGAGTGTTTTACTTGATCTTCATATTTCCTTTATTTTTCAAACTAGATAAATATCCAGGTGCCTTATTTGCTCAGAGAAATGCCTTGTGTACCATAGCATCTGAATATATATATACATATAGTCTAGGGCTTCAGAGTTTCTGCTCGATTGAAATTCATTGGCCTCTTAATATAAGAGTCTCCTTTCTCAGAGATTGTAATGGCCAAGACAGACAACGTTGTACTGTGATAGTAAACAACTCGAAAATCTCAGTGGCGTTCAACAAACCACGGCTTCTCACTCACACTAGGTATCTATTAAGAGATGAGCTGCAACTCTGTTCCACAGTGTTTTCACACCCGCCAGGGCTAATGAAGCAGCCCGTCTGTAGCAGAGGGAATACAGCATTTACGGAGTTTCTGCCAGGAAGAAAACATGTTACTTGCACTTTTTTTTTTCCCCATTGGCGAGAGCGATTCAGAAGGCTAGCATTGATGTATGAGGGATGGGGAAGTACGTTTCTCCCCAGTGAGGGGTGAGGGGTATTTTTTTGGTGTCATAATACACTAGAGTCTCTCTCTCTCTATTCATTAATAGCATTTTCCTCCTTCCTTCACCTGCGGGGCATACACAGTCCTTCTCCGAGAGCGTCAAGTCCAAGTCTTAATAACACCCGCCATCACGTGTCAGTCTTTGCATCAGGTCTGGGGCTCTATCTTCTTTATAAGGAGACCTAGGAACTAAAACGAACTTCAATGACTTGCCCACTCTCTGTATGTAGTGAAGCAACAGAAACAATATAACCGCAATGAAAGCTCTCATTTGGATGTCGGAAGCAACCAGACGTCGCTGGTCTGCAGTCATCCCCCATACCTGCTGAGTGGATGTTTTGAGAGGTGCCTGCTCAGGGTGGGGATGTTGGTTAGGCCCCGACTGTAAGCCTTGGGAACGCAACCCCCAATCCCAGTCTAGTCTCCCCTCCCCCATGGCCCTTCGCTCTACTTTTGAGGATACATTTCCTCTGTCACCATCTTAATTTGTCGCATCTGAGAAGGGCATTGAAAATTTGCCTTCCCTGTGGGGGATAGGCTTCTCGGTCCATTCCTTGCCCTTTGAAATTTGGGGGACCAATACTTATTTTATTTTCTGAATAGTCAAACTCTCTTTTGGCCTCTACTGATGACTGTTGGAAATACACCTGGCTCAAAAACTTAGTAATCTTCTTGATCTTTCCTGGACGAGGAAGCAAACATTTTTGAACAATAATATGGTCTACGTCGAGATGGTGCTTTTATATATTTTTAACATAGAGTCCCTGATGAATTTAATAGCTGTTTAGACCTGACTTTTATTATTTCATTTTTATAGGTGACTTCGATTTGCTACTGGAAATAACATCTAAAAAGCACTTAGAAATCAAATCTTGCAACTCATGTTTCCTGTGGACACCATTCCTGGCCAAATGGTCACTTGGCCTGTATATGAACATAAGGAATGGATGAGACCTCACAGCCTTCTGAGTCTGTCCACTAACTTTTGACTCCTCACCTGCTAGAATATAAATCTATCTTCCAGTAGTTTCCAGGTACCATTCTTTCTTCTGTCTACACATCAGCACACGATAAATAGGAGTCATCTTCTAAGCCATCTCTGACAAGTCAGCATAACTTCTTACTGTGAGCCAATGATTTTGCCTGGAAAAAAGCCTCTGGGTACTAAAACTATATTTTCGTGTAGCATAATTTTCCTCTTTGCCCTCCTTGCACTGTGTTCTATCTAATTTAATGTTTTTTTTTTTAAGTGTGCATCATAAACTAAATGCGGATTTCTAGATATCCCAGTGTCTATAAAGAATTGAACAGGACTACCATTCCCCTAATTTAAAATAATAGTCCTTCCATATTTTGCAGATTCCATATTCACCTTTTCTTTCCTAGCATTCCTGAATTAATTTTTAAAGGTATCATCTAAATCTCCTATTATTTAATTAGGCATTTGACATCATTGCGATATAGCCTTGCTGCTAGTCATGTCTTTTATGTTTCTATCCAAATGATTGATAAAATTTTGAAAAGGACAGCCAAGGATAAAGCCAATGGCGCCCTACTGGAAAACACCTTTAAACGTTGACATCCATTAATCATCTCTTTGGGTTGAGTTTTTCAATCAGCTACTAATCCATCACTTTGATCTTGTACTTTTCTAAATCTTGTCCACAAATGCCTAGCCTGACATGATTTGTTCTTCGCGGGTCTACATTCACCTCCTTCTCCAAGGAACTATCTTTCAACTTTAATGATGTGCTCCTTAGAAAGGGAGGCAATATTATGCTACACAGCAGCAGTAAGCAGAATCTTTGTCCAACTTTTCAAAGTGTCATAATTATTTGCCAAACTTCAAACTTGTAGCACTGCTAAGTTTCACCAAGTTTCTTCAAATGTTTTCAAGAATATGTCCATGAAGTCATTTGCAAATTACCTGAGTAACCTGGATATTAATCCATCTGCTTCCGTAGACATTCAAAGTAGCAAAGTATGTCACTAGAATTCTCCTTGCAGCCCAGGTCTCAAAGTCATTTTCACTTACGTTCATTCTGTTGTCTCTACCTGAGAGTAATTCTAGGAACCTACCTTCCTTTGCTCATTGTCATTCATCAATGTAACGAACCCCAAGTCATGTGTTTGTCAGTCACTGCTGAGGTTACAGCCATTACTTCACCTTGTCATTCTTATGGTCAGCTTATTTTTGGAATTTAGGTTAAAGTAGAAAAGTAGGCACTTTAAGGTTTAGACGTGGCAATGTTTTCATTAAATTTAAGAAAAGAAGACAGGTCTTGTCAAGGGAAGAACACTGAGTGTGATTTTAGATGTGTAAGGGTATAAGGGCTAAACCTCAAACAACTCAGTTCTATTTTTGGTAGGTCATGCAATTCTTTGACCTGGAGTTTGTTCTGTAAAATTATGACTTTTTTCTAACACGGTGTGATACACCAATGACAACACTACGTAAACTACCTTTAAGAACTGTGTAAATGGGGAATATAAAGCATCTTGTTATTGTTATTAGTAATATAAAGTTGACAGAAGAAACGAGGATAGGGAAGGGGAAATATGAACAGCATTTTGAGATTTGACAGAAGAACTAGATTATATATACTGAGACCGTGTTTCATTGATTTAATCCATATATATAATTAAAATCTGGGAAGTGGTGTATTTATTCATCTTTAGTAATTAAAATATGTTAATAATGAAAAAGGCCAAGACAGTCAACAGTGACATAAATTGAATGCGAATGGGAGAATTTTTTTTGTCGTCTATTAATGTAACATAACAATGTGTCACCAAGGGGTGTTTTGACAAAATTTCAGGGTTTTTAAAAAAATTTATAGGCCACGTTTTAAATATTTTTGTAGTTTTTCAAATTTAATACATTTTACTTGATCTTACATTAAAAACATTTTGATGTGGAATTGGGACTATGTCTCTTTCAATCACTGGTTTTAGAAAAATCGACATTGAATTGATTTCACAATGAAAATTATATAAAAACAGGCTTTATGCTACTACTTAATTACTTACAAGTATGCCTATTTACCATTTAAACATTTAAAGTATGAAATCACAGAAATTTTATCCATAAAGTTTTTTATTGATATTAATTTGGGATGTAACATATATGTACTTATATTCCAGAGAGAGGCTCACCTGTGATTTATTTTTTCCTACCTGTTTATGTATTTTTCATAGTCCTTTTATAGTTTATGTGCCTTACAGAATGGGGAAACTCACTGTTGTTAGCATATCAACATTAATATTTGAGACATCAAAAGACAAAATAATCAAAACAATAAATCAATACTATCTTTAGCTTACTGTTCATTTTAAATTAATGGCTAGTTTAAAATTAATAATATTTAAAGAAATAGCAATTTCTTAAGTGGAAATGTATTTTAATTTTAAAGACATTTAAACTATTTAATAGAAGAGATCTTTAATTGTGCATTCATTACAAGTTAATCACTTTTCCAAACTACTGAGGCATAGTTGGTCTTTAATTCTGAAAACTGTATAATTCAATTTAAACCAACATTATTGTTTTTTTTGCTACGATGACACTTAGTCACCTCATTATTTGATTATTTGATTTAGCCAAATTAAATTCTGTGGCATGGGTTAACATCTATCAAAGCATCGTCAATGTCGTTAATAAACACTCTTTACTTGGTATTAGCTCTTTGTGTCAGTTTAGATATTTCTTCCAGAACATCCTCTCAAAGGGATAAGGCAAAGCCGAGTGCCCGATATCTTTCTGTCAGTGCAGAAAGAACGAAGGCATGACAGTGGCGTGTGTGCGTGTGTGCGTGTGTGCGTGTGTGCATGCATGCATCCGTGCCCGTGTGTCCCCTAGCTTAGGCCAACTTTTGCAGAAATGTGCTTATTCCTTTCTGTTCTGGATACTATGGAAGAAAATTTTCCAAATCTTCTCACCTTTCTCCCTTTATCGCAAGATAAAGACTCAGAGACAGTGATTTTGAATTTTCTCTGTTTCCTTTCTTGCTTCTCCCTAGAGACAGATGGGTTGGTAGGAGGGACAGGGCTGGAGATGCAGAAGGGCTGCTCTGAAAGGTCTGTTTTCCAAACACTTAACGTCCTCTACCACGTAAATGACTTCTCATTCAGCCGGCACCTGTCCTCAGCATAGTAATATGAAAGCCACTTGGCCATAAATCTGAGCCTTGCTCTCCAATTAGCTGTAATTTTAATTAAACTGATATTTGGTTTTTAGTTTTTATAATTCTTGTATCTTACTTTTGAATTAATCCCAAGCTATTAGGGTACAGAAGATTGTAATTAATTGGGACTTCTAACTTTCAGCAGTTGACAAAGATGTTTTCTTCCATCTTTGTGTCCCTCCTTTTAAAATTTCTGATTGAGAAATGGATAAGTGACCATATTCAGTTCTGCTAGGAACTTATTTACCAGAGCATCTGGGTAAAAATTGGTCTTCTCAGTGTGTCCCATGCCAGAGGTCAGCGGCGGTGGCTTCCCGTGGAGCAGAGCCTCCTTGAGAGGCAGCGAGAGAGGCGGAGACCCAACGAGATCAGACCCAAGCCCTGTGCATGTCTGTCGTCACGTTGTCGTTGTTTTCACTTATAGGAGCAGGTGGACTTCCGTGTGTCTTTGGACAAGGCTGACTCGGGTTTCTATCTTTTGCATCAAAGACTGTCTAATCGAGGTAACTGTAAGAACACAAAACCAGAACGTGAAACCGACCTTGTTGAGGGGAACCCCTGGCAATGAGGATGTCTCTATTTACAGCTGGATAATTGCAGATTCTGGTCACGCGGAGGCAAAACAGCTACGCAAATTGCTTCCTTCCTTGTTCAGTTCTCTGCAACTCTTGACTACTAAGCGCCATTATGAAATAGACTCTTATTTTTTAACAGCTCTATTTAAAATTTATAATTTGTGTGACAGAATTTACCCATTTAAAGTACACAATCCGTTGTTTACAATTACATTTCGGTTTATTTACAACTGTACAACTATAATCATAATCCAATTTTAGAACTTTTCATCATCCTCACTCCCCAAATCTATATGAACAGTCAAGCCCCATCTCTCCCCAGCCCACCCCACAACCCAGAGCCAGCCAACCCCCAATTCACTTCCTAGCTCTATAGACTTGCCTATTCTGGCCACTTCATATAAATGGAATCAGGTTGCACGTTGTCTGTGCTATGATATACATTATTTCTTTTTCTAGCCTAGTACTGTTCCATAGGATAAATTGTGCTACATTCTATGCATCCATTCATCAGCTGAAGGACACATAGGTTGTTTCGCTTTTTGTCTATTACAAATAACTCTGCTATGATCATATATGTACAGCTCTGTATGTGGACATGCTTTTCATTTCTTTTACATGTGTAACTAGGAGTGGAATTCCTGAAATACTGTAACACTACGTTTAACGTTTTGGGGAATCGCCAAACTGCTTTTCAGAGAAGCGGCAACATTTTACATCACCAGCAATGCATAAGGTGTAAAATTTTTCCATATCTGTGATTGACATTGTATCTCATGGTTTTGGCTTGTATTTCTCTGGTGATGCTAAGCATCTTTTCATGTGCTTACCGGCCACTTGTGTATCTTCTTTAGAGAAATATTTATTCACATCCTTTGACCTGTTTCTATTTTTTATGTTTTAATTGTTTAGTTGTAAGAGCTTTTAACTATATATTTATAATGCATGCTCCTTATCAAACATAGAATGTTCAGCTATGAGGATAAATATAAAAGAACATTTTATTTCATCATTTTAAAAAGAGTTTTCTGAAACAATAATTGTGAACACATTGAAATTTATACTATATATAGAAATACAAATGTCTGAGATGTATAATACATGTAGGATATAAACTCAATAAGGATAGAATGGATAAAGTAAAAGTATAATGTTTGTTTTTCACACGGCAGGTAGAGTGGTATATTTAAAAAATACTGCGATAAGATGTATAATTTAAACACAAAAAGTCCTCTTAAAATATCTATAATTAATAACATGAGAGTGGACACAATAAAATTATAAAACGCACCCATTTAATCCAAAAAAGAGTCAAGAAAAGAGAAAAATGGGCAAAAGAACAGATGGGACAAATAGAAAACAACTTGTAAGAGGATAGATTTCAACCCGACCCTATCGATATCACGTCACTTGTAATTGGTATAAATATTTTCATTTTTTTAGAGAGAGTCTATCAGATTGGGTATATATGTGTGTGTGTGTGTGTGTGTGAGTGTGTGTGTAAATATAAACAACTAAGAAACTAACTTTCAATATAAATGTTCGAGTGTGTACATTTTACTTTTGTTCTTTGACATGCATACTACTGTGCCTAAAGATAAAACAATGTGATTTCTCCGATTTGCTTTAAACTGCTTCAGCCAAAAAAATAAAAACGAAAAAGGAAGAAAATGAAATCTAAAAAAAAGAAATGATGAGTAAAACATGGCGGAGCGTTGAGTTCTGGGGACCGGGCGAGGGGCTGAAAGTTCTCTAATTTCGTGTACGTCTATTTTTTTTTTTAAAGCACAAGACATAATGATGCGGTTTGCTTTTCGTTTTGTCCTTTGTAGTAGCACAAGTTACAAACCATTTCTCAGAAGCGGAAGGAAAAGCCAGGGAGACTGGAAAGCACAGGCAGGGTGCAGCCAGGTTTTGGCGAAGGGACAGAAAGGGGGTCCCGCCGTCTCTCCTGGGCTGTCCCTCGGTGACAAAACGCTGACGAATACCCCTGACGTAGGGCACAGATCACTGGGGTCCAGAGGGGGCGCCGGGCACAGGCCATCTTCCGTGACGACAGGAAAGCTCCCGCTCTCCGGCCCCGTGGCCTCAGACCTGCAGAAGGCCAAGCAGGGCGGGCGATCGAATAGTGTCTGTGTCTTTCTTTTCGCTTTTCCTAAGTTAGCCAAAAGGGGGGGAAATAGTCTATTTTCACTAAGTCTGAGTAGAATTTTCTGTTCCTTGCAAACGAAATCTCCCGAGTGATCCATTTCAGGGCACCAGTTCTGGGGACAGCCAGGTCGATGGACGGAGCAAACCCTTGTGACCTCTCGCACTGTAAGCCCTGGGCGTTTGTGGCGAGCGAGTGCTCTGCGTTGATCGTTCTTTGTGCAGTTTACGGTTAGCGGGTTTGTTTTGTGGTTGTGTTTTGTTTTTAATTGGGTCTCTCCCGTCTTCCTTTTCTGCTGCATGCTGGTGTGCTCGGGGCACTCATTAGATGTACTGTTGGCTCTGATTGCCGGGCCATAAGGAGTGACATGTGGAACTAAGGCATGCCTAGTACCCAGAGGGAACACACACACACACACACACACACACACACACACACACACACGATAAAGGTTTCTTTATATGAGCAGGA
>NW_006436282.1:29616211-29689469 GCF_000325575.1 Pteropus alecto
TAGGCTGCTAGTGAGGAAGAAAAGCTGGGAAGAAGCATGGAGGGAAGCTCCTCTCCTTTCCTGAATAAATTTTTTGTTTGTTTGTTTGTTTGTTTGATTTTTGTTTGTTTGTTTGTTTGTTTGTTTTTTGGAGGATCTCTAATCTGATAAAATGTGATTCTTTGATTTCCGGTGGCCATGATGCCACATTTCCTGTAAGAAAGAACATGTTTGCGTGAAGGGCAGAGAAGGGATCTCGATGGCATGTGCGAACTCCTGTGTCCACCATTTCTGGATTGAAAAAGTGTATTTGGCTGTTTTGGTTCATTTTGTGGCTTACTGACATTTATGCTGAGACTGTCACTTGTCACAAATTAACACTTAAATTACATGGGCATTTTCTGGAGAGATCTGGGAGAGAGACTCTGGCATAAGCGACATCGGAAAGACTTGAGTGTAGACGTGAGATCGCAATGGCAATGTCTGGAGGCTGAGAGCAGAGTGCCTTCCCTCTCTCTGCTGCCTCTGAGTTCCTAGATGCTAACGACCAGTATTATGACCTCAGGAGAAGACAAATGAGTTATTTTCTGAGGAAACAGACCAGGTCAAAATAGATATCCACAGATACTTGCAGGTAGAGTTTTCATAGTGACTAGATCAACCTAAACATACCTCAATTTCTTAACCCAATGAGAACAGAGGTTCCAACTAGCTCTACAAGTACCTGACCCTTTTAATACTAAAGATAAGGATCCTCAGACATTTAAAGATATGTGGTAATGCCAAAGAGAAACACTCTAAAAGAAAAAGAGAGAGGAAAAAATAGAATTCAGAAGAAACAGAACTCAAAAGAACTTCAAAAAATTCCTTTAAAAATTATTAGTAGAACTAGGATGTACAATGAAAGATTCCGGGAAGACGAACTAAAAAGTAAAGAGGTGACCACTATGTGGGAAAGATCGGAGTGTCGGAGGATGAATTTGGAAGTTCATATCCTTGAACTAAAATAGAAAATTAAAAAAAAGAGGCAGTAACAGGAAAATTTCCCAAACCCAAAGGAAATCAATGATCAGATGGGAAGAGTACCCAATGAATGCAAAAAGATACGCACCAAAGACACACGCACACATCAGGAATTTTTAGGAAAAAATTCCATCAGATCCAGAGATAAAATAGATCCCTTAGGATGAACTAGCGATCAGATAGGTGCCAGGTAACATGATAGCACCCCCGGAAGCGCGAAGACAATGAATCGATCCTTTAAAATCCTATGATTTCCAAACTGTCAACCCAGAGTGAAGCTGGAAGTTTGGAACGTGTGGGAGCTCCATACATTTCTGCCCCGCACACCCTTTCTCGCTGAGCTTTTGGAAAATGGAGTCGACTGACAGGAAGATAGACTTGGAGGGAGCTGGGGAATAAGACACCCAGTGGAGGAGCGAGGCGAGAGGAAGGGACGAAGAGAGATGTTTGGACGGCAGCAGGCTGAGCGGGAGCTGGGGGAAGAGGGATCTAGAAGGAACATTGCCCAGAATGTGAGAAGACACAGGGATGTGCACAGCCATTCAAAGAGGAATTTTCTGTGCTTCCTATAAACTCGGAAGTGAATGAGCCATAACTATGCAGAGAACGAAGCGAATGTTAAAACACGAGACTATTACATCCACGAAAAATCATTGGACGAAGAAAGAACTATAGCGACAGCCCACAGAATAATAACGTGACCATAGAAAAGTTACAATGTAACAATGAGAGAGGAGAATTGTATGCGTGGTGAGGTGTAATAGAACCTCATCTTCCTTTTTCATAGAAGTGCATTAATTGATACTCTTTACCACCTACTAATATCAGTAGATGCATTTTATTTAGATAAAGTCACAGTAGTTAAGAAAAGCGGACAATATCTGTCACTTCCCGTTCCAGTCATAACAGAGCAGCTAGAGTCAGACTTTTCATCCCGCTATAATTAACTATAGAAGCTAAAAAAATACATGAACGATATTTGTGGCATAATCAGTGCAAGTCCAGGGTCACCCTAGTGAGCCCCCGGCTACCCCAACTTTCTCCCTGAGGGCCGGGACATAATGTCTAAGAGGGACAGAGGACACAAGAGTCCAAGGTTGAGATACAGAAGCAGCTGGAATTTGGGGAGAGAATCTCAAAGAGAAAAAAGCCACAAAACCAGGGCCCCCCAGAATGGATGGTGACTTTCCACGTGTCCTTGGTAGACACCTGAGCTAGGCGAGGGGAGGCCTAGCGGAAGACAGCAGTGGGGTGTTTGGGGGTGAGGCTGCAGGGGAGGCCACGGACACGGAGGGGACCCGAAGGAAGGATGCGGGTGTGGGCCGCTGACCCATGGACCCGGCTGGGTGGCAAGGGGTCAGGGCGCGGGGAGCGTTGCTATATTTCCAGTTTGAGCAACTGGAATCTGGTGAAACAATTAATAGAACCCGAAAACCCAGAAGCAGCAGCTATAAAAAACTTGATTTGGGAAACATTCACAAGACTGTGGGAAGATCATGCAGCTCTGAAGGGAAGGAGGAGAGAGCTTGAACACGCTTATCAGTGGCCCAGGAGCCGGCGACATGAATGTGGAAGTCGTTTGTGAATCTGCTACCGTTGGGAGGAACGGATGGACATTGCGGAACGCGGATGGGCAGAGCGAGGGGAGACAGCCACGTAAAAAATCTGACGAAGAGCAATAAGGAAAGATAGGAGGACCTTGTCCCAGAAGCTAAAAGCAATAAAAAAAATAACGATTTTTATCTCTCTAGTCTGGAAAATCCCCTGGCACCTGTTGGGTGCCCAGCAAACATTTGTGGAGAGAGCGGATTAATGAACGAGTGAATCCATGAAGTCCACACCAGCAGATGACACCGACGGGCCGTGTCGGACAGCAATGATGAAATGATTCACTGGCTGTGGTGCTAGCGGAGCGTTTGGTGCACAGGACGACGAGGAGAAAGGGCTGCAGCAGAAGCAGAGAGGAGCGGAGAGGCTTCTCACGACGAGCAGGCCTGATCCGCCGCCTTCAGCCGAACTGGGAAAGGGCCCGTGGAGATGGGGGTGTGCTGGAGCCTCGCGCCCCGGAAAACGTCCCGGGTGCATCTGCTAGTCTCTTAGAAGCTCCGAATTTCCACACTGAACGGATCGCTACAGATCCAGTTTTAAAAATGAGGGGTCAAAGCTTCTATGTTTTTAAAGAAAAATGGGGAAATGTCACCGTGTACTGTGTACAGAAAAGCAGGTTCCGATGTGAGGTTCTGAATTCTGTCCTGTCCTTCTGTGGGAAGCAGGAGGGAATCAAAATTAGGCACAATTTGATAGCAGAGCACACAAAAGAAGGGAGTTCATGGTAAATAAAAGAAAAGTAACACCTGATCCCTATGGATGTCAAGAAGCATAGTCATCTCTTAAACGTACAACTGGCACTTGAATTATTTAAACATTAATATAAATTAATACCATGAATTAATCAAGCAGATTTAAAAACTCATATGGTATGCAGTAGATGTGCTAATTATATAATTGAAAATGTTTTGGCAGAGGGTCAAAATAGAACCATATAGTACAGGCACATTTTTTTTTAAAGACGAGGAATTTGTTCACAAGCCGACTCAATGTAGTGCCGTTGACAACTTTTAAAGTCCACAGGTCACAACAAAGTGGGCCGCTTCAGCACAGTTTCCGGTTGGTCCCCAGCACCCAGCTCACCGGTGAGAGCTGGGATGGTGATCGAATTCTCTGTTTTCTCTGACAATAATAAAATTAGTCATTCAGAGGAAAGACCAGCATAATCATGTGATCAAATGGACAAATCGATCGAATGTTTTAAAGAGAAAGAATGTTTGGAACAAGATTTTAACCCTATTTTGCTAGGAAACATATAGCTAAATAAATGTAATTTCTGCCTTTGGAGAACAGGAATAATACGTGTATGAATTATTATGACGGGAGGAGCTACTCCTGCGAGACTTGACTTAATAATTACCCAGGAACTCATTAGAGGAATGTCCATGAGGTTTGTTACCTAAGCATATTTCGTTAGCATCTGACAGGCCCGCTTTCTGATAATACCCTTCAAATTCCTTCAGGCCTATCACAGATAGGACTTGTGTATCGTGTATTAGTTTGATTAGTGCATAGTATTAATGGGTCTTTACATTTCTGCACGACCTTGAGCAGTCTTTCACTGTCTTTGGTCCCATCTACCTTCACGAAGGTGCGTGTAGAGCGAACGACCTTGGCAGAGAGATGAGGCCTCTCATGGGAGCGGAGGTCAGGTGGGCCTATAGGTACCGATTTTACTAAACAAAAAAAAATACAGTGCCCAGTTAAATCTGAGTTTCGGCTGAACAATATATTTGTGATATAAGTATGTCCTATACACTAACTGAAACACACGGTAAAAATTATCCATTGCTTATCAATAATTCAGATGTATGTGGGCGGCCTGTGTGTTGCTGCTGGCTTGAGAAACTGGGCCTCAGAAAAGCAGGCAAACGCCGTTATCGACGAGTCACAGCCTTTCTTCTCTGACCGGGAGCCTCAAGTCTTCCGTCAGCATCCATGAGACTGTGGCCGGCCGCTCTAGCTCGTAAACAGAATAAAATCTCAGACGCAGCGCGGTTCTTGGCGTTCATCTCCCTCACTAAAATCTGAGCGCCTCTGACAGCAGAAACCAGTTTCGTTTTGTTTAACACGTATGTCTGGCATGGTGCCCAGGACCTCTCCCAGGATAAATAATTAGGGAACAGGTGAATGAGAGAATAATTGGATGAGCCGTCTATTCAGCTTTAGCTGCCGAGCTCTGGGAACCTTCGCGATGTAAATTCCACTGCGTTCCTTTGTGTCCCTTCTGTGGTACCATCGTCCCTCTGTGTCCATTTCGTCTTCACCATTATATTCCCCATAAGCCTCAGTGGCTGGGTCCACCGCTTAGCCACTCGTGTGTTTAAGCTCAGAGAGCCTGCATGGCCAAGGGCATGACGGAGCGTGTGACGTCTGCTGTGACGTCCCGAGTCCAGAGCACGTCCTCAAGCTGTGCTTCGGTTCTGCCATCGACGTCCCGACTTTCATGTATGACACTTCGCTCCGTTGTTTTAGAAATACCTGCAACTAATAATCGATAACCATTAATCGATAAATTAATGGGACAGTGAATGAACACTTGTCCAGAATTGAGAGAGAGAGATTTTTGGTAATCATCTGGTCCTATTCCACCATGGCACAAAGGGAGAAATGAACTTCAGAATCTGGGATGTGTCTACATTTACAAAACCAGAAGTCGAGAACTATAACCTGATGCTGAGCGAATCCTCTAGGGTCTGTGACATATACTCAGATATATGGTATAAAAAAACCACGGTATAACTATAAACGTGTCCTATCCACTTGGTTACTTAAGAAAGTATCTATACCCACTATCTCTATCTGTAGGTCAACCGATCTATCTCTCTATCTATTGAAAAGGTGACTAAAATGCACGATTATTTTCCAGAGGAACACGCAACCCCGAAGAAATTGTCTGCTAGTTGTATTCAGCCCTCGAGAGGTCTCCATCAGCGACCTTTATCTTAAAGTTGACTCCAGAAAACCAAAAAAAAAGGAAGCTTCATTAAGACTGACTTATTCTTATGATTTCTCATTCTTTTGGCATTTTATTTTTTAGGTGAGGCAACCCTTGGTCGACCTCACAGATTGCAAGGAACTTGTCAGCTTACAATCCCTTATTTTTTATTATTTACGCCTACAGCACCTGGTCTTCCTCGGTGGTCTCCCATCCAAGTACTAACCAGGCCCACCCTGCTTAGCTTCCGAGAGCAGACGGGATCGGGCTTGCTCAGGGTGGCATGGCCATAGACTGATTTCTCATTCTGTGCTCACGATTTTCTGTATTCCATTTATGGTCTTATCCTCCCTCCCCTCGCTCTTGGTCAGCCTCCCATAGAACGTGAGGTCCAAGGTCAAGATGACCAGGGCGTTTGTTTCCACTGCAAACTGCGTGGAGTGTTACTTTAGAATCAGAATAACCGACCGAGGGGCGAGTCTGTTATGCCACCCACGGTTTGTGACCTCATGTGAAATACACCTTTAAGCTCGACTTTTCTCAACTTTAAATGACATCATAATAGCAATTATGAAGATTAAACAAGATAATACATATGAATGGTTTACCTAGAAAAGGTGGAAAATAGGAGAACGTATTAGTGTGGAGGTTCAGGCCACAGCAAGAAGGCTACGCATCACGTGCGCTTCCAAGGACCTGGCACTTAATTCCAGGGAGTTGGCACTTCGAAAGGCGACACGTCAATTTCACAAAAGAAGAAGGGACCTCGAGTGAGTACTAGGACAGTAGTGTCAGAGTTCAGATGTCTCTGGGATAAGTACAAAGCCAGAGATAAGATACAAGATGAGATGCCGAGACTTAGGCAGATGTAGCAGTGTCATGAAATCAAGTTCAACGTGAGATGGTTCTTAACACCAAAGAACCATCTGTGAACAAGGCGGGAATGCTGAGGGCTGGCGCTCTCTGGATGCAGGCCGTGGTGGAGTGGGGGCCAGGCAGGAGTAAGACCACACTAGCCAGATGCATAACACACCAACTTTTCTGTACTGCTGGAAACAAGTGGCAAGAAAGTATTTTTAACAGACTCCCAGCAAATCCAGCAGCAATGAGGCATTTTCACCTTTAAAACCCAAGGTGATTCTCAATGTAATTTGTTGATTTTCAAGCTGTGTTCTTTAGAGTTCCAGCATTCAACACAGGCACATCAAGGACAAATGCGAGGGCAAGACATGACCTTCACACGTGTTGGAATAGGACCGACATCGTACGTCCACACGAGCACATGCGAACACAGAGCGAGGCCACCCACCGCTGGCTTTCGAGGGCCACAATCTCCCAGCCAGGCTCGTCTAAGTCATCGTATTTCTGATAGGTTTCTTTGCATAAAAAGTGTGATATTCACTCTACCAACAAATTCGATGGCCCTAGATGGTCAATGTACCACTGCTCCAAATTCCTGGGGGAGGAGTCACCCAATGTCACACCTCAGCACCTATTATGAGTATGCTATTGTAAAATATCCTTTGAGAATCGAAATTTGCCCTTGTTTTTCAAGAAATACTAGTCCAGAAAGATTTTTAAATTGTGAAATAGTATGCTATTCTGTTTCAAGATTTTTTTTCCTAAGGTTATTTTGACTCTAATAATAATATGGTTTTTTTTTGTGTGGTTGTTATTTTGAAAATATACTGTTTCTTTAATCCTGCCCTTCGTCACTATGGTTTTATCGTGTACTTGATTTATGTACCGTATGTAAAAATCTTCAATTAACTGAAAAGTAACAACTATTTTAAAAAATACATGGACAGATATCCATACTTTACAGGGTTTTGAGGTTTTCTGTGGAGCTGGAGTAGAAAAGACTCACAAAGAAGTAAAATACCTTGTTCATTCAGACTCAAGGCCAAGTGCATCTGACCCGGCTGCCCCTACTCACCCCACTGCCACTCACTGCCACATGGGGACATGGCTTTCACTCAATGGCGT
Organism: Pteropus alecto; assembly: GCF_000325575.1. NCBI lineage: Eukaryota > Metazoa > Chordata > Mammalia > Chiroptera > Pteropodidae > Pteropus > Pteropus alecto. Next base: position 29,623,746 of record NW_006436282.1, read on the forward strand.
TCAGAGCTGTGAATTAGTGAAAACTTGCTTTTTAAATTATAATCCAATATTTTCCACCACATCCACCACATCAATATAAACACCTGTGGCAGTTTATTATCCAGTAACATCCCCTCCTAGAAGACTAGATTTCTGACACCCTCCCCTTAGGATGGCCCATGAAACGCAGAATGCCCACTTACATTTGAATTTCGCATAAAGAATGAATCTTTTTAAAAGAATGTTTAGTGTATTTCAAATATTGTGTGGCTCATGGTTATTTATTTATTTACTTTTAAATAGGTGCTGTTGATGTGCTCGTGTTTACTCACTGTCTGGCACCCCCTGGGGTTTCCAGGCTGGGAGGAAAACCGCTTCCTCTGTGGTCTGACCATAGATGAGCAAAATAATGGTGAAGCGGTGGGAGCGGTCTGATGCGCGTGCTCCCGGATCCGCCAGGGAGGAGCGTTTGCACACTAAGAGGGGCGGCGGCGGGGGGCTTCTGTGTGGGGCATCAGCGGAGGGCGGCAGTCTGGGGCTCACGCGCCCCCTCCTCCCCGGGCTGCCCCAGACGGGGTCCTGCAGCTTCGCTCTCTATCTGCCTTTGGTCAGATTAGAGAGGCCCCCCAAAGCCTCTTTCTGCGTCTGCGGTGCCTCTTCAGTCTGAAGTCACTGTCCCGGCCCTGTGAATTCCTCTACACACGTGCTTTGACAAACCCTTGTGGCTGGCGCATATCGATACGGTATTTTTGGAAGGTAATTGACATTATCTGTACCGTTAACTACTGATTTGATAACTAAGCTCCATGGTGTTTATTCTGCCTATTACACACAGTCCTTTACACAGGTACCTTTGGGTTTGGGATGAATATAATAAGACCAACAGGAAGCGAATCGTCCGACAAAGGGAGACCCGTGGATCTGCGGAATGAAACGCTACGTGGCCCTTCGGAAGCGGGAGCGGATTTATTTATAGTGCTTTTCTTCCACGTTTGGAAGCCGTGGTCTCCGTCCCGTGCATTTCTATCTCCACGGATTGAACCGACCAAGAGCACAGCCCCGCGCCCTGGAGCACGGAGATGCGTTCTGAGAAGCGGCCGGTGAGGCCCCTGTCACTGTGTGGACGTCACAGTGAGCACCTGCACGGACCCGGATGGCATCGCCCACGGCACAGTGCGGCCTCCTGCCCCCAGGCGACATGCCCGGGTGTCGCGCTGCCGAACCAGCACCCGGCGATTACACCAAGCACGGGGGGAGGCGGACGAGGGTCGTGCGAGGCCGCTGGGGTGACACCGCCGCGCTTCGCTGCAGACTTGATAAGCAGAAAGAGTGCACTCTCAAGTGATGACAAAAAGCATAGCGTGATTGATAGGTAAACGGTCGTTTACTGTCATCAAGCGTTAGGTCCTGTACGTCATTGCGTGTGCCCCGCTGTCACGCGACTGGCCGTGCAGTGGGGCCGCTTACGCCGGCGTCACCACGCGCACTCTGTAACTCCGCCGCGGCGTTGAGCGCGGGTGGCTTTATTAAGTATATGGAACTCTGCACAAACGTGTTTTTTGCATTTCGTTTTGTTTTGTTTTTAGCAATTATCGTGGTTTGAATGGTGATTCCCGAAGGTATATCCAGCCAGAACCTGTGACTGTCATCTTACTTGGAAAAAAGGTGTCTGGGGACATAATTAAGGGAGATCATCCTGGATTACTCTGGTGGGTTCCAGAGTCCGTAACATGTTATCATAAGAAAAGATGATGTAGACACAGAAAGAGGCCACAGGAAGATAGAGGCAAGGATTAGAAGTATGTGGCCACAAATTTCAGCACATCTGGAGCCACAAGAAGCTGGAAGAGGAGAGGAATAATTCTTAGGGCTTCTGAGGGGATGTGGCCTGCCAACACCTGCTTTTGAGCCTCTGGACAACAACTGTGAGAAAATAAGTTCCTATTGTTTTAAAACATAAAGTATATGGTAATTTATCACAGTGACCGTGGAAAACCAATGCAGCCATCATTTCTATTTGACCAGAATCTCACTTTTAAAATATGAAAATTTCATATTCAGGCTCAAAGACAAATATACGAGAAATATAATAATATCTTTGTATATACGTGTGTGTGTGTATATCTATGTGTGTGTATGTATATATGTGTGTGTGTATGTATATATATGTGTGTGTATGTATATATGTATATATGTGTGTATGAGTGGGAGATGGATGGAGGGTTCAGTAGGTGGGGGGAAGGACAATTGGAAAGGCGAACGAATAAAGTCCATTAAAACAAAAATATGTGGTATAAGACACCACAGATAAAGGAAAGACAATAGAAAGACAAGAAAGTACATAAACAGAAAAATTAGAGAAGCACAAGATCTAAATTACATATATATACAAATTATGTATATATATATGTGTATATATATATATATATACATACACACATATAACGTATAATAAATATAAGAGGAAAATTAGCAATAAAATTCAGGTTGCTCGACATAGTAATGAGCACACGAGAGCAGGAATTCGGAATTATGCAGAAGTTCTTTGGTCTCTTTATGGAGACTGGAAGCTGTCTGTTGGCTTCTTATGCTTTGACCCAGAGTGACTGTTTTTGTGATGGATGACTTTAACCGCTTATTTCTAACCAATCTGTGAACCATATAAGATCAAAGTCTGCAGAAGTTACAAAGTAACCTCAAGTTCTAGTCCTGGAAGAGCAAATAGAAGATCACGAGTCACAGTTCATGTGCAAGGCATGCGCCAGCTATTTCAAATTCCATTTTTAGGTAAAGTAAGTGAAATTCAGAGTGGTTAAAAAAAAAGCCACTGCAGGCATACTGTCATTAAAAAAATATATATACTAGGCCAGTCTAAGTGGTTCAACCCCTTGGCCAGTAATCTATCCCACAGCTGCCACATGCCTTTAAATATTCAAATGATGAAATGTGGAATAGACATGCCATGGAAATAAAATCGGCAGGAACACTGGGAGAGGGCTGGGGGCTGGTCTTGTGGCATATCCAGGTTTTGTCAGGCATGCTGATTGTCCCAATGAGATCGAAGCCCGTGAATTTATAAGAACACCCAGCTCCAAAGGAGATGTTTAGATTGGGCCTACTTTGAAATTTGAAGAGAAACATATGGGAAGTTTCAAGCTAAATTTTTACTAATGCACGTAGACATTCTCAAAAATAGTAACATGAGAATTTTATATTTAAGACGTGTCAAGGCTGCTAGAGCAGAGATTTTATATCCTTAAATAGTTTCTGGTTAAAAAAGAAGAAAAAACACACAAGCTTAGATAATAATTTAGATAAAAACATAAGTAGGTTATGGATGTTGTTATGCATTTTTTCTTACAAACATTCAGAATTGATTTCTCAAATTTCATCATAAATAAGACTGATATTTTGATTGGCATGGCATTACATTTATAGAGCAATACTTCTTTTTTCACTTAAGAATATTTGCTTAAATTATAAATCGATTTTGAATTTTATCAAGGAGTTTTTTTTTATAACCACCCATATGTTCATTTTAATCTTTTCTCCATTAGTCTAGTGGTTTGATAAACTGGTAGAAGAACATGTACCTTGCGATATATTGCTGGAACAGGGTAGCTAATTAAAAAAAAAAAATAGCTGCACTTATGGGCACGTGGGAACCGAATCTCTACTCCTGTTTGCTCTATATTTTTTAATTTAGTATCTGAGCTTCTCTCGATTTTTTAAGTGACGTTTTCTACATTCAATAACTTACAGTTTCTTAGGAACTTAGTTATATGTATGTTAGAAAAAATACGTAAAGCTATTTAGGACTAGAGCTTCTAACAAGATAATTTGGGGGCAATTGTAATTTCTGTCATTGTCATATTCTATTTGAATTTTAAAAATTTTCAGGTAATTTCGATCATTTAAAAATATTGTAGGACAATTTACTTTCATTAAGAGCCTCAAAATGATTATCGTGTTCACGTATTATAACTGGTACTCATTAAAAAAACAAAACAATTCCTTCGCCTGCGGCAACTTTCTCCTCTTTCTTAAATACTTTTGTTTTATGTGTTTATTTTTAATGAGATATTTCTTGAGAAACTTGTTTATATTTTAAACTAAGGTGTCTTAACTTCTGTTTTCTTCAAATACTTATTATTTTGGTTATTTTACTAAAATTTAATAATTTTCATTTATTTCTATTTTTTCCTTTTCGTTTGAACAATCATGAAATTGTTTAGTTCAGCGGTCTTTTTTTTTTCATGTGATTATAACCCTAAGTATGTTTTATAAGCACTAAGGAGTAACATTTTTATTGCTGTCATATTTTAAATATTCTGTAAGTGAAAACTAAAGCTTCTCAAAGTTATTGAGAGGCATATTTTATTAATTTCCAATATGTTGAAGTACTTTTGTTAAAAATGTTTAAACATGCATTATTATTCCAGTGACAAGTATGGACTTGGAATCTGACCTGCATTCAAGTTCTCGTGGATGGCTAAAAAACTATGTCCACGTTTCTTATTTTACAGTGCTCACACATACTTAGCACTCAATAAATGATTAGCAATTTTTATCTATAGTATTAGTGCTTTCATTATTCCCAAAGAATATTATCTGCATTTTATAACCTCTCAGACTTATTGACATTTGATTTGTGGCCCAGTATATAAACACATTTATAAATATTTCAAGGGCACTTGTGGAAAAGTTAGATCGTATTATAGTACAGATTGAGTTAAAAAAATACTCATACTAACATCATTCCTCCAACTAAAGTTCTTTCCTTTTTTTAGAAAAATCTCATGATGAAAGTTTGAGAGATGTAAAAGATTCTTCCACCATAGTTATTTTTCTCTAAGTTGTCCTCACAGGAATTAAATTTCTTCCATTTAATTCTCTATTGCATGGCTCTAAACTTCCATAATAATAGTATATAACATGAAAAGGATACCTAATATTTAGTGTGAAATCCACCATTAAAAAATCACTTTTACCTTGTTCCATGCAATTTTCTCCACCACAGACATATTTACAATGGATGTAAATCATTAGTCTAATAAATTTAATAATTAATAAAAAGAGATTCTTAAGCAAGGAAGTTCTAAAATATTTTAAAACCACTTGTCTTAAAGAAACTGGTTGGCACATCTTTGCTTCATTATCGATACTGTAGGAAGAAGGTAAAATAGCATCCAATTTGACTATGAATCACGTGCTATGAAATGGGAAACTCGCTCTAAATGAATTGACAATTTATAGCTTGGAATAAATATGCACTAACATAATGCTAATGTTTATAGTGCTAAATGTTCCCAATAATATTTCCTCAATTAGACATCTGTTTTTTTTCCTTAAGTATGCTGAAAGTGCTTTTGTCAAATAACAAAAAGACCCAAATTTGCTATTTAGCTATTATAGAAACCGCATCCTGTTTGACAGTTTCTACTGTGGGACGGAATGATATTTCTGTCTAATGAACTTACTGATTCGAAGAAAGTAGGTTATATGCTATCGTTAATGTGAGAGAATTATGACATGAAGATAACAACCTAAAAGATTGTTTCTCATTAGAAAGAAGATTTAATATCTGTTTCATTAGAAAGTGATTCATTCTGACTGAAGGAAAAGAGGAAATGAAATCAGCTTCCTTGGGCCCAGGGAGAAGGCAGCGTGGGCGATGGCCTATAGAATTATAGAAATGATCAGTGTACAAATCCAATGGCGTTCCTTCCTTCTAAAGTCGTTTCTAATTACTTGCTGAGGCACATTTGGAAACCAACAGCACAATAGCATGGCAATTATAGCTACATGAGTTGAAATGTATATTGCTGATAATTTATGAATTGATTTCTATTTATGAGGAGGGTGGTGGAATCCTGTACAGGGTGTGGGCTCCCTTCGTGGATCACGCATTATAATTACTTGTCCTAATATCTAGTCTCATTTTTAAGCTTAAACACGCCAACCATTTTAATTATAAGCAGCCCAAACCTGAACCTTTTCCCATCCAAGGCAGTTTTATAATGTAAAGTGGGTTTATTTATTCACAACTATGTGATTTTGTATTTTATGTACGGAATTACTGAAGAAGGAAAATTATCTCTAGTTATAGAGAGGCCTGAAAAAAAGGTAGATTCCACTGAGAGTTCCTGACAAGATTCGAGTGTTGAGACTTGACAGAGCAGGTGGGCAAAATGGCTCTCAGAGAACGAGGCCGATCTGGGGACATTGGTGTGATGGGGTCTTTGAGAAGCACCGAGGGCGTGGTCGGGACTCTGATTGGCTTGACTGCATGCAGAACCAACACAGAACAAAACCCGTCTTGGATTTTGATTTTTCTTAGCAACACAGTAAATACTCTCCCTGTCGGTACGGAAAGGTAGGAGTGGAAATCGCGCTTGGGTGACTGGAAGGGTGATCGGTCCCCTCCCCACAAGGCTCTCGGAGGAGGACAGCACAGCCTGGCGCTGCTTTGGGGCAGTTACACAATCAAACAAGCAGAGAAGGAAGAACACCCTTTGAGAGCTGGCAGGACTGTTGTGTCAAAACAAATAACAACAAACAAACAAATAAACTAGAAGTCTGGCCGAGGAAGCTTAGAATCCCATCTTTACTGTGCTTGATTCTACACTCCTTAGAGATAATAAAAGATTATTTAAAGTGTATAAAGGCTGAGTAATCTATAAATATTCCTCCAAAACAGTTAAAAACTTTCACAAACATTTGAAGGAAACAATTAAGTTTGTACATCTTGGCTTAGCCGTCTGGAGAGAAAATGACCAGGTATGCATTATGATTTTATCAAATATATGTTGCTTATGAGTTACAAGAACGGGGTTCAAGTGTGAAAGCCTCGCATTTATTGAATTCATTTATCATGAGCTATACTATGGGGATAAAGTTTGTGACAACGAGGGTATTTTTAATAATGGGAATGATGTTTTATAATGGGAATGATCACAGAAGTGTTGTGGCAAGCGCTTAGTTTTTTTAAAAAATTATTCTCGAGAGGGGTAAACGCATCATCGAAACTGTGCAGTGTGTCGAAGACAATTGTTGCTTCGCTTGGCTAGTCATTCAGTCAATCGAAGAATATACCAATGGTCTTACTGATGCGATGTTAGGGGTCTAAACCAAGAGCGCCTTTCTCTCTGGGGGCTGCCTTCCCTTCCCTAGGAAACAATCGGTAACTGTCAATCAACTAAGATTGAAAGGCAGTGATAAGGGAAGATCTGTGTCTTAGGAATAGAAGGACAACACTAAACTAAAGGGACCCATGAGACTACAGTTTAAGTCTCAAAGGCAATGCAAGCATGAATTCTGAAATACCCAATGCTCAATCTAAAAATAGAATGCACTAAATAATACTGTCGTCTGTAAGTTTATAGCACGGCCTTCACTTTTATGGAGGAGAAGAGAAAAGAAATGGTTTGGTCTTACGAATTCAGCACCTAGATCGTATGGGAATGTGAAATTTCTGCACTTTGATACAGCATCCTTTATCAGGCACACAAAAATCATATCGGGGTTTTTGTCGCTTTGTGGCTTGGTTGATTTATTTGTTTCCAGGCCAAATTGAATTCAAAGCAATAGCATCAGAGAACACAGGGCAGTTTCTACTATAAAACACAGCCACTGTGGGTTATATATGGAAAAGTATAACATAAAGTATTTGAAATAAAATATTTATAGATTTGAAGTTTGCTTTGATAAATCCATAAAAGCCATGAAACCCTTCCCCGCCCAAAAAATGTCTGTGTAAACACACGCAGTTCAATAAGCATGCACGAGTATAATGTTTCGTGTAATTTTTAAGACACACAAAAGAAATAGTTATAAAACAACTATAAAAAAACTTTTTGAAAAACCTAACAAAATATGTTTAAAAGACATGATAAAACTAGTAAGTGTTATAGCAATAAATATTTTTTAAAAAGAGCTATAACTTGTGTCTAAATGTTTATGTTTTGCTTGGATGCTGTTAAGTTAAAATTTTTGAGCATTAATTTATCACGATACAAAGTTTAAGAAAATACGTTGGAAGTTTGCAATAAAATAATATTAACCAGAAGAAATATAAAAAAAAGATGTTAAAAGCAACTTTAAAAAGAGAAATAAATTGAGATTAAAATATGCTCAAATTAAAAAAAACAAATAACTACCAGTTTTTAAAGGTGTATTATGTGTTAGGAGCTACTTAAGTATTTAACACATATTAATACATTTATTCTTCATAAAAAGGAGTCTCACTCACTGGAAATGAAGTTATCTGGGATAAAACACAGATTACTCATTGCAGAACCCAAAATATTACTCAGTAATGTCAATAACAGGATGATGGGCAGAAACCAAGTTCATGAAAGAGGGTGCCTATCTACTATCACATTTGGTAGATAAAAAACAAGTCTCACAAACAGATCAGTATTATTTGAGCACCTTGGGACAAAATAATCAGTCATCCTTTTAAATAAAAGTCAGAAGCTATTACTCCTTTGCTCAAATCTTCTGATGGCTTCTGATCTCACTCGGTGTTTCTGACAAGGACCTATAAAGATCTAAATCATCCGGCACCAGCAAGATAGTAACAGTGTGGTTTAGGGTGGGGGAAAAACCACACCAGAAGAGGTCACTAATGTGACTTAGTGTCGGGAACATGGGTCACGTCGTGCCAGACGATCGGGAGACTGAGATCAACCACGTGGGCCACCAGCCAGTTACGCCTGCGTCATGGAGCCGCGATGATAACTCTGAGCACTGAGGTTTAGGCGAGCTACCCTGAGCCCGCACTCCGCGTGTGGCATTCACGTGACACGTGGAAGGCAACGTGTCCTGACCCCGTGGGGAGAGGACAGGGGAAGCTCCACATTCAGGACGTCCCCAGCCTCCCCCACGTGCGTCTTTCATTGACTCGCTTTAATCCGTGTCTTTTCTCTATAGCAAACCAAGCACGAGTATAATAGCTTTCAGCGAGCTGTGTGAGTCCTTCTGTCCTTCTAGTGAATTATCAAAATAGAGGCAGGTTTGGGAAACCTCTCGTGATGGTTAATTTTTCATTGTACGTGTCGACATGGCGAGGCCATACTATCTAGTTACTCAGCGGGACACTAATTTAGGTTTCGATGTGAAGGCACATTGCAGTGGTGGTTCCTATTCGCGGTAAATGGAATTTAAATAAGGCTGTTATCTCTGATAACGTAGGTGGGCCTTGGAAACAAGTCGAAGGCTTTAAGAGCAAAATCTGGTTTTCTGGAGGAAAAAAAAAAAAAGCTGCCTCCAGAACACAGATTCAGTGTGTGCCGAGTTTCCGCCCAGCCAGCCCAACCTACAGAAAAGACTTGCCGGCCCCCACAATCACGTGAGCCAATTTTAAAAAATAAATCTCTTTATACTTTATTTCCAGCAGTAAAGAGGACACTCAAAGTCCGAGGCAGGATGTGGCAACAGAGAATAGCAAAATATCAGCGTTAGCCAGTTCCGATCAAATACTGATTACAAGTCAAAGTTCTGAGTGAACACGTATTTAGTACTTTAGAACATTTGTTTGTCAAAATAATGAGTATTATGAAAGTGACCGGTCACTTCCTACTGCACTAGAGCACGTGGGAAAAGGAAAGTATGAGGTCAGGGCTTCAGATGATCAGGCCTCAGATCTCCAGCCTGAACCTGTGTCATAGTTCAGTCAGCGGGGACGCGATCACCTTTCCCTCCATACGCTATCATGCCGGTCCCTTACGGTGATGTCATTATGCTGATAGGGCCTAGGGAGCCAGAGATAGTCACTACCCCAGACTTCTTGATGAGACATGTGCATGCCAGAAAACAAATCTGATAGAAATTCAGGGGACTTCCACAGCGGCGAAATTCCCAGGGGTCCAATGGTGTGGGGCATGCTGGAATCTCTATCCTTAGGTGCAAGATAAGTCATTGCATCTGGTCTCTCCGGAACCAAAAAAGAAACACAATTTCTGATGGATGCGCGCTACCCCGGCCATTGACTGAGAGACCTGAAAACTTGCTCGTTTTGTCCAGGACAAGTACAGGCTCTCCCACGGGTCCAGGCCGCTGTGCAAGTTGCTCCTCCATTGGGCCACGTGGTCCGGATCATCCGATGGTACTTCAAGTGTCCGTGGTGGATAGACATTCTGTTTCGAGGCTTTGGCCCCTATAAACGAGTCGTAGTACAAGCCCTTAGGATTAAAGCACGTACCTGACTTATTTTCCTTTGGAGAAAAAGCTCTTGGCCTTAGTTGAGACGAAATGCTTAACCACGGGCTGCCAAATTATCAAAAGCTGAGCTGCCCGGCAGGAGTTGGGCCTTGTCCGACCCACCGAGCCATGCAACTGGGCACGCACGGTGTCTCTTATCAAAGGAGGAACACGATCTTCTGATTGGATGCGGGTTTGTGTCCCCCGCACACACTGTTCCCACTGGAATACTGTGGACTTAGAGAACGCTTCGTCTGCGGTCATGATATTTCATACAGCATCGATTCTGATCAAGAAACTTACTCTGCAGCAAAGGAAGTGTGGCACCGGGCCATGCTTAGGGACCTTACGAGTCTTACCGTGGTCCCCACAAGCCCTGAGCAGCTGCTTGGTAGGATGGCAGGAGTCCCATCTCGGTGACAGTGCCAGGCAATGTCTAGGTGCTCCAGATGGCCACTTACGTGCTGAATCGGTGTCGCATGGGCAGTGCTTTTTCTAGATCTCCACGATTCCTAGGCCCTGGGATCCAGGGGTAGAAATGAGAGAGGCACCACTCACTGTTTCCTGTGATGATCCACTATCAACATCCTCTACTTCCTGTCCCCATGACCTTACCCTCTGCTGACCGAGAGGTCATCCTTCCAAAGAGAGGAGCATTTTCACCAGGAGGCATAACAATGATTCTATTGAACCAGAAGCACAAATCAACATTATTGTGAGAGTTATTATTTTCCAGATAATATTTATTAATAATAGATCTCTGTCATTACCTGTATCTCCTACAAGATGCTTAGTCTAAGTTACAAGGCACTAATGAAGCACTAATGAAGTACTGTTCTGGTACTCTCAAGTGGCCTCCGGTCTAAACACTGTAACCCCAACTGCCTACCCCACATTCTCTCTTCCACCCCTCAGAGTCCTTGGCGGTTCGCAGTGATCCACGGACCCACAGAACGGCCTTGAATGTGCTTTATGGGGTTTGAGTGCCAGGCGACATCACTTTGAATGTACAGGTCTTAAAACATTATACATTATTTGCTTCCATGAATGAATTCTCACTCTACGAGCAAACTACATGTACTTAAAATTAGATTCTAGAAGCCTTTTATTTTGGAGGGGGTGAAGATTAATTAGGAAAAGGAGGTTTTACGAACGATTCCCCAAACAATAGCTCTGACTACACAGAGTGAGCGCGTCCCTCTCTGTGCCGCGACCCCAGCGGGAATGACAGGTGGCATCCGCGCTGCACAGGACCCTCTGGTCACTGCACTCACGTCGCTTCCCTTACAGATTTAGAATTCATGGGATTTTTGTTTCTTGGAATTCGGTCCCCATCTTCGTACAGCAGCTCCTGACTAGTTCACGCATGTGGTGGTGATTGCTTTGTCACTTGCAGAAATCAGTGTGTGTCCCTAGGGAGACAGTCCACTCGTGGGTGTGCTCTGCTCTCCCGTTTCGAGATTCTTTTCACAATTCAGGCTCTAACGATTTTACCAGCAAATGCTTTATGTTCATACCGTTTTGATAGCAGTTTTAGATTTTCAGGCAACTGGTCAAATGCTTGTTCTGGGTATTTTCTTCCAAAGTGGGTTCTTTTTTCAGTACTAAGCAACCCAGAGTCACTAAAAAGAGAAGTACTCTATCCTTAATAACCGTATGAAATGATAACACACGCACACACACAAACACACACGTAGAAATTGAAATTTGTCGCAGCTCTGAATTACCAAAATGTGTTTGACTTTTATCATCATTGTGATATTTTTAGTGATCTCTGTAGAAATTGAACAGATGGCTTCATGTTATAATGGTAGAACAATTCTCATTAAGTGGGTAATGATCTACTACATGCGAAAACGAGGAAAAAGTTATTTTTATAGGCTTCCAGGAGGTGTTCCTTTCACATATAGGCAGTCATTCCGTGCATTGTTCTACGCGAAGTTTGAGAAAGGCAGAAATACCGATTAAAAATACATGCATAGCTTTGCTCACACGGGTGTGTTTATTCCTAGGCCTGGGGGGCCAACTTCACCAGTCTCCACAGCGTCCGTGACACTGTTTCACCAGCTTAAATTACAGAGAGTCACAGAAACAAATGAGCCCAGGGAAGCGTGGGAAAGGCTGCGAATTTTTGTTCAAGGTATAGAGAAGCAGCACGAAAGAAAGAATGAACTCTCTTAGAGGCTGTTGACTGGGCCTATGACAGAGAGCAAAGTTTTGAGAGCATTCGGAGGCAGCAGGGTTGAAGAAACCATTGTGAACATTTAAGCAAATCATGCTCAGCCGGGAGTTTATGTTCTTGGAGCATAAAGAACAGCTTTTAGCAGAAGAGAGGATTCGGGGAGAGAGGAAGAGGATGCAGGAGGCCCAGTTCCCTTCCACGTGTCTCCCTGGGCTCACGCACACGCCTTGGCGCCCCACCCCGACACACACGCCTTCTCTTGGCTGGTTCTTAAACTCTGGAGTCCTCCTTATGCTCTGGGACCCCTGGAGATACTAGAGCTGTCTCAGCCACCTCTACCAGCAAGGAAAAGCGTCTGCCTGACGCCTGAGGATTAGCAGTCGGGGAGAAGGAAAGATAATTTATGGAGCCTAGAAAAAAAATAGATCGACTCACATGGGAGTCAATTTCAAGGTCATGACTTTGGGCGCTGTCTCAAGAATTTCGTGCTCTCCAGGGATTACTCATTTTATCCTTATGTGGATCTGAATGTATGACCCTCTTTCTCATTTCTCGCCTGTAAACACAACTCCGAATTTCCACTGTGTCCTCTCGGGAGGTGACACTGGCGTCTGCTAAGTGGTCCTTGGCACGGGGGGCGGGGGCTGGACAAGCTCACGCAGAAACAGCAGCTTCCCGTGCTCCCTATGCTCTTCCCTAGGCTGTTTCTCCTTTGCCGATTTCCCCACATCCACAGTTTCCTTCTCCACGTCTATTCTGGAACGAACTCCTGGTCTCGAGTACTCCGCGTCTTTGGCTTTCCGAATTCCTCAAGTGGCACGTTAGAATCTCATTGCTGTCGCCACTCTCTGCATCTCGTTATTCCGAGACTGTTCTCCTTTTCTTTATCTTAAATTCCTGAGCACACTGGTCCTCTCATTTCTCTACCTTCTACCTTCGAACCGTGATCGTGTTTCAAGGCTTTGGCCCTTCCAAATTCATGAATCCCAATCTAAATTTGGCATAATCATCTACTTGAAATTTCTCTGTATTTCATACACATTCTTCCAATCAACAGTATCAAACATTATTTTTGACTCACATTTCTCTCTCCGCTTTCATCTTTTCCTAAACAACAGAGGTTAAGAAAAAAGAGGTCATTTGTTAAGAATTATCTCACCTACTGATTGCTTTAAACAATGACCGAAGCCCATCGATATTGTTTTGCTGTTTTTTATCGAAAGGATAATAGCTTACCCTGCTGTCCTAATGTGACAGCTGGCTCACAAGAGGCGTGCTGAGCTGGAAGATATTAGAGAATCATTGAAACAGTCTTAGCAGCAGAGTGGCTTATCAGAATTATGCCACGGTTGATCACATTTATATTTTAAGAGGTCAGTGGGCAGTACAATTGAAGACACCTTGGCCGAGAAGTTTGTCCTAATTCACATAATGGCTAAATACGACCAGAGAGGGAATACTGGGAATGAATGGAAGGATGGTATCAAAATGATTTTCAGAGGTGGGGATAGAGTCATCACAATGCAGTGAGTCACACTGAGATTAAGTACAGGGGGCACAGTGTCATTTTCTTCTGATGTCTGTGTTGAGCTGCTGGGGACGCCACTCTTTAAAGCAGGAATCCCGGGCTCAGCAGCATTTCTAGGGGAAGATTTTGAGTTCTGTTGGATGTATTGAATTAAAGGTACCTGTCGTGCTCCCAGGTAGATGCACAGTAGTCAATTATATGAGCTCAGTGGATAATTCTGACTTGGGTATAAAGTATTGAGATTTATTACCGTGACTGGTGGCTTTGACTCTGGGGTAAGGGCAAGCTCATCTACGAATTACAGAGTGAGAGAAACAGATAGCTTACAACGGACCTCTGAGATAACTAACATTTAATAGTTGAAACAGAGAAAAGAATCTTGTATAAGAGAGAGAAAAGCAATAGAATTCGAACCAGGAGAAAGCAGTTTGCAAAACCGTGATATGAATGAGTTCGAGAAACTAACTGTTCTCTCTGTATGGTGTCTAATTCTGCAGGAAAGAGAAAAAAGTTTTGTTCAGGGCCATGCTTGCTGTTAGGTATCTGTGAGACATCCAACGGGATATGAGAAACAGAAAGATGATGAAGTATCAGGTTCAAAGAGACATTTTCTAAACTTTTTTCTTGCGAAATAATTTTGAAGTTATGGAAGAGCCGTAAACACTTCACCTGGCTTTCCCCAATGTTAACATCTTACAAAACCAACACATACTCAGAAAACTAAATATGACGGTGGAACGCCACGCATGCGGCCCAGGAGCCTTTATCACAGGTCAGTTTTTTCACGTATGTCTTTTCCATTGCTGTCCCTTTTATGTTCCAGGAAGAAATTAGAATAAAGCAAGGCATGCACCTGACAGTTTTCCTTGCGTGTCCTCTGGTCCGTTAGAGTTTAAGGTCTTTCGTTTTATTATTGTGATACCTTTGAAAATACTGACCAAATATTTTGTCGAATGTCCCTCAATTTTGATTTGTCTGATATTTTACCTTCGTTAGACCGAGGTTATGTATTTCAGGGAAGAAGAACACAGAAGTTGGATTCTTCTCGTTGTGTCATGTCCGGAGATAAACATGTCTTTTCTTTTTATCGTTAATCTTGATGTCTTCCAGCTCCCCCCACCGTAAACTTAATATTTTTCGCTTTTCATGCTCTAGCCTTTGGGACAATATCACTAAGGAAGAGAATGTTATTCTGTCAGCTCATTCTGATTATGGAGATTGGGGTCTCGAATGACAAGAAAAGTCTTGAATAACAGTTTCCTTCAGATGCATAAAGACTTGCGTAGATGAGAATGAAGAAATTCAGTTCTCTCTTGAGATACATTAGGCTGAAACTAAGGGGCGCCACTTAAATAAATACCACCCAAGCCTTCAGAATACATTAGCCAGTTCCTCTGGGACGAGCCACAAAGAAAAAGAATGAGGCCATGTCGCCCAGTGGACGTGTTAACTTTAGTAGCACATTAAAGTTTGATTATTTTTTCCATCATTTTCTTCTTAATTTTCATCATTCTTTTCACAGAGAAATCAATAATGGAAACGGAAGTAGCCTTTGATCGAGCCACCTACTTCTGGATATCTAAACAAAGAGAATGAAATCACTCCCTCTAAGCGATGATCTGCATCATTTCGATGTTCACTGCAGTGTTTATTCACAAGATCGAGGCACGGGCCCCCTGCGTGAACCGTTCTCAGGCGTGAAAACGAAGGAAACCCTGCCATTTACAGCAACCTAATGAAACCGGGGGCAGTTGTGCTATGTGAAGCCAGACAGAGAAGGACAGATACTGGATGGTATCATTTACTTTTGAAATCTAACAACAACAACAACAAAGCCAAGCTCAGAGAACCAGAGAGTAGAAAGGTAGTTGCGGGGGCTGGTGAGGGAGACGGGGAGATGTGGGGCAAAGGGCACAAACGCTGTAAGATAAATAAGATAAACATGCATGCTGTAAGGATCTAGGGTGCAGTAAGGTGACTGTAGTTAATAATTCCTTATGGTATACTTAAAAGTTACTAAGAGTAAATCTTAGATATTCTCACTTGGAAAAAAATATAACCGAGTCAGGTGATGAAGGTGTTAATGAACTGTGGTAAGCATTCCGCAGGCCAGGCCGCAGTGGTTCCCTCCCCGGCTCCCCCATCTTCCCCCCTCTCCCTCTCTCCCCTCCCACGGTCAACTGTGGCCTGAAAATATAAAAAGGAAAATTTCAGACATAAATAATTCACAAGTGTGACGTCTGTGCTGTTCTGAGCAGTGTGATGACATCCCACACCTCCTGCTCCATCCCACCCGGGCCGTGGATCGTCCCTCTGTCCAGTGTGTCCATGTCGTTCATGCTGCTCACCCACTGGTCACTTAGAAGCAGCTTCTGTTCTCAGATTGCTTACGGGGGCGGGAGGTGGGGGCGGGGGGAGACACATTCAGACAACTCTGGTTACGGTACATTATAATTATTTTATTTTATTGCTAGTTATTGTTGTTCCTCTCTTACTGTGCCTAATTTGCAAATTAAACTTTATCACAAGTACATATGTATAGGAAAAACCATTGTATATATGGGGTTCAGTGCTATCTGGTTTCAGGTAATCACTGGGGGTCTTGGAATGTAACCCCTGTGGATGAGGTGGGCCAGGTACATGTATATCAAGTCACCACATGACACTTTCAAAGTAGACACGTTTTTATTTTTCAGTTATACCTCTATAAAGCTGGGAAAAATAAAATAAAATAAATTGATGTGTATATGAGTGATAGAGTTAAAATTAACACAGTGCTTTTTTGGGCAGGAATATGAAGCACCTGATTTGTCGTTATTATTTAACATTCTTGTGATGATTTACTCCGTCTAATTTTCGGTGAAATTGCCAGTTCAGTTCAGAGACAATTGTGACTCAATGGACCATGTAACCGGCAGGAGTAACTCACAATTTAAAGCACTTTGTTCTTGACCAGAGCATAACTGACGTCTCGCTGGGTGCCTATGGTCTTTTTTTTTTTTTTTTTAATTTCTGAGGAACTCTCGATTAACATGAATTAACTTCATCATTTCTCCATAATTAGACAGGAGAAAAAAATATGAATCTTCTGTTGACCATTACTCAGTGTTTCTCGAGTTCCCAGTGCAAACTGTCATCCAGTCTGATTCTCCTGACCTTCTCGGCTGTCTGCAGATCTCAGGATAAAAATAATAACAGTATTTTGGCAAAAACAATAATACCAAAATTGGTGCTATTTAAAATTATTGTTTAAATCAATTTCGTTCAAAATAAAACATTACATTTATAAATTTCAGAACCAACTTTATATTCTCCCTTATCACTATTCTGTGGATTTATTACTTTTTTGTTTTTGTATTTTAATTTTAGATTTTCTTTTTCCTATTCTAATATCGTTTCCCCTATTTATATTTATTTTGTTTACCTGAATTTATATTTGCAAATCATCATGAATCACTTTTTTAATACAAGGCGAGTCATAAAAATAGGTGAATAATGAGATAGAGTGAGATAGATGTTGATATTGAATTCGTTTAAATCAGAACACCTTCTAATACGATTGTGCTAATCAACTTTTCTTCCGAGGAAACCCAAGTGAAATTTCTCATCACGGAGAGTTAATTCGGTTCCCTATGGCTATGTTTAATGAGCCAGTGTCATTGGCTTTACCATTATTGACTTATATATTCAGTTTCCCAGAAGCTGTTTTGTTTTTTATCATGCTGCCTACATTTTAAATAGTAAACACTAAGCCATAGTTCTGTATGCTAAATTAACAGAGCGAAGATAATTTGGAATGTTTTATGCAAAGGAATTTCTAGAAAAACAACAAAATAGAAATGAAGTGACAAAGTTATTCCTGTAACTAAAACTTTTTGATATGTTTTTGGTTTTGTCAAACGCACTCCTTATTAGTCTGGCACAGAGATCTCTTGTTAGTGAGGCAGGGCTTCAGATTCCGAGGGCTATTTTTACCTGCGGATGCTTCTGTTTCTACTTGTAGGTGGCCTGGTGGTGATGAGTGATACCTGAGATTTGGTGCATGATGCATTATACAGCACCTACGGACACAGGAGCCGTTAGTTACACATTCCCCTCCAACACGGCTTAGGGTCACACTGACAGCTTCTTCCCCTGGGAGACAGAGCCTTTCAGTTTACCTTGAACTAGGCCTGGTGTGCCTAGGTCATGGTTGAGACAGTACCTGGAAGTTTTACCAATTGTTAAAATCTCTTAGCGTACAGTTGACATCACGCTTTCCAGTGAAATGCTTTTTGGCCCGGCCACGTGGGCAGGACAAAGGAGAAAAGAATAGTGGGAAGGAAACAAAGCTATCACTATCTCCTGTGATAGGGTGTTCAGCCTCTTATGGATGCATAAAAATAGTCCCCACACCATATCTTGGGGGCTTGGAATTGTGAAACACAGGACTGACCTGGACTGTCTGTCTCTCTCCCTGTTAGATTGATCATATATGACTTTGAAGCCGCATCACCTTTTATGATCAGACCTCGGCGATCACCCCACTCACTACATTCATCAGTCCAGAGCCTGCCAGGCTTCTGTCCGGGGAACGTCAAGGTTGCAGAAAAAGCCTGCAGGTGGGGGCGGTTGTCACAGCCCTCTTTAGGGAAAGCGACCTGCAAATAAAACACACTGAACAACCTCAACAAAAAAAACCAACTACAATCTTATTAGAGCTTTACAAGGACTCAGCCTTTCTGCCTATATAAAATGGAAAAACATCAATACCTTCCTAACTAATCAGAAATAATTAGTCTACAGTAGGGAGAAAGATTCAATTTACATAGCAACTAAAACTGAACACATAAGTGAATATGTGTGTGTTTTAATCGTGAAGAATATGATCTATTCATAATCGTATATATTCTACATGATGAAAACCAAAAACATTTTATTAAAAGAGCTGATTTGTTTTGAAGTAGAATTTGTAAACATGCAGGAATATATAAAATTTTTGAATGAAAATATTTGCTTTTGCACAGATGCACATATATTTTATATATTTCAATAATATTTCAAAGAGGTTTAATTTTTCAATGAGTAAAAATTATTCTAAAATACATCTCTAAAAAGTGATCTATGAAATTACAAGGCCTACTTTGGAAAAACTATGAAGAGGGTGAAGAGGGAGAATTTACCAGATAATAACTATAGAATAAAACTAAAATATTAAAAATAGTACAATATCAGTTAAAGGAATAATTAGCTACATAGTGGAATAAAATAGAAGTTTCAAACATAGATGTAAATGTGGATAAGAATTTTATATAAGATAAGAATGGCATTTGAAATTACAGGAAAGGATAGATTATTTAATAATCTACTTATGAAATAAATAGGAAAATTTACTATTAGGAGTAAAAGTTGTTACAGATCTTTAGCTCACCTTTGAAACACAGAAAATTAAATTCTTGACATATTAAACAAAAAAATGTAAAAATTAATTCATAAAGATACAAAATTTAGAGGTTAATATAATAGAAATATAATATATTGTACAATCACAAGCTAATAGTCTTTAAAAAAGTTATTGACATTTAAAAAATAGGTATAATGAAAATAGAATAGTAAAATAAAAATGTGAAAAAAAAGAAAATCAAAAGATTAGGATTTAATATTATCAGAAGCCTTAAAAGTAGGATATAAAAGAGAAAGATATTTGCCTAAATAATGTCATAATTATGAACAGGAAATTTACCAAAAAAATACAAAAACTGCAAACTGAAACATTATCCATGGTAACATTATATATAGTCATTGCGCTTATAGCAGGTTGGCAAATACTAACAGAAATTATAAAACAGTGATCAGATGCAAGCAAGTGGATTTTTCCATGCGGCTCTGTCTCATGCTCTCTCTCCTCTACCTGTGGAAATTATAAGTCGCTATATCCTTTCAAGAAGGCATTAAAATGCATGAAAATAAACGTGTTTTTGCATGACCAATTTACATCCTAGTAGTATTATCCGAATAAAATGAAAATGGTTATGCAGATATAACTTTCTAATATTTGCTCTTAACCATGGCTGTGCATTGAAGTTGCTTGGGAGGCTTTAAAAATTATAGATTCCTGGGCCAGACTCAGAGTTTCTGATTGAATTGGGCCAGTTCCTTCCTTAAAGACTTGTAAAACTTCTCATGTGATTCTAATTTGCAGTAAAGGTGCAGAACAATTAATTAAAAAATATGTTCAATAACGTCATGTTTATATTGATGGATGATTATGAAGTAAGTTAAATCCTAGAATGGATAAATGAGATAAGCTATTAATATGATGACAGTTTTGAATCATTAAAATATAACATAAATATAAATTAATATAAATTATTTTAATCTGTACATTATTTTAAAAGTTTGTCATTTTATCATATTCACTATTTCTACCAGTAATATGCTTTGTCATTTATTTACTTGCCTACTTTTATATGCTCAATAAATATGTATATATTCTTCTTAAATATTCCATTTATTTTGTTTATTATTTTAACATTAACTTTATGTTGATCATTTGCTTAATTTTTTATTGTTATTCTTATGCATTTCATTCATTTATATTTATTTTATTATTTTATTATTCAGAATGAGCACTTTTCCCCACTACATTTCTCATTGATTATTGCTAATATAAAGAAATATTATTGCATTTGACAAATAATTTGTACATTATTAAACTGTCAATAATTCCTTCAGTTGAGTCTTTGGATATATTTTTTATTTCTGTTCTTTATTGCTTGACCACAAAATATTAAATAACTTTAATTTGTATGGTTAAATATATTTCGTGGGCATTATTTTCAAACAAATGCATTTTAAGGAAAAATCTATTTCAGATTTTGAAAATCATTTTACAGTGAATTAAAAAAATGATATCGAATTTTTGCAAGCTTCAATTTAGATGGTAACCTATGTGTTGATAATCTGATATGATACCTATTATTCTAAAAGTATTACCCTTGCATTACTATGATTAAAAAGTAGTTGGTATGGTGGATAATTATTTTAACATCTTTTTACATTTAACTTACTGGTAAGATTTTTTAAAATGTTAATATCTATGTTCATGAGTGCAATTGTCTGCACAAACGTGCTGGCCATGTCGGTATTTTTTTATTCAGTATCATCATTTTATTACTGATGTATTTTTAAAATTCTGTCTGGGAAAATGTAACGGTGCTTGCTTTTTGATCGTTTTGCCCAAGATTCTGTGCTAACCCCGTAGCATCTTCACCTTTATTTCAGGAGCAAGCGGGTCCCCTGTGACCCGGCAGCAGCTCGTGGCAGTCCGGGTCTGGGAAACCATCCGTAAACGCATCACGGGTCTGGGTCTTCCGAACGTCCGGTCGTCTATTTCATCTTCTTGTGCGTCCTGGTTTTCTGACTAGGGTGCTCGACCCCTTCAACTCTCTGGTCCGCGGCTGACAGTAAGATGGATGCCTCCTACACGTCCTCTGCTCTGGAGGCCTCCGTTTCCCTGGCATGTTTCTTTAAACGTCCTCTTCCAACATCTGACAAAGAGCTGGTGACCTGCTCCACCTGTAGCTGTCACCTGAGCAGTTATGAGGACTTTTCACATTAAAAATATTCAAAACCTAAATTAACCATACGGCAGAAACTGAAAATGCATCTTCTTTTAATGATGACATTGAAGTAGGAATCCGTATGACTGAGATCAGACCATACAAAAAACTTGCTTTCACAATAGAGGTGACTATTTCTCTCGCAGTAGTTAATCCATTGTGGGGACTATGCTGAAATGGCTTCGTATCTAAATTTTGGAAAAGGCAGATTTCAGTGAAAAGTGCTGGGGTCTCTTCCTTTTGTGAGTTGGCTTCAGTATCTTTACTACATCGCCCCTGCTCTTCAGGTTGAAAGATTAGCATATCCATGGGTCCGTTTATAATCTCTCTCATGAATTCCACTTCATTCTCCTACTTTTCCAGGGCCGTTGCTAGTTTTTGTCTATACTTATTGTCCTGGTTACTTTTAAATGTGAACTTGAGATAATATTTATCCAGCAAGGCATTTTAAGCTGGAAGTAACTGGAACCCTGGCTTTGTATGCTGACTCCTTCCTGAAATTGTCCCGGGCGTGCACTGGGAGGTCGGATAGAGTCGAAAAGGTGACCCCAGGGATTAAAGACGTGTTCCAACAACCAGTGAGAGGACCCGATGCTTACCCGGCATGCCCTGGGAATCTGAATCGATTTAGCTGACATTAAATGCTCTGCATAATTTAGGAGAGATTTTTCTTTAGTGTGTATGCTGAAACAAAACATTTTTCCCTCAGAGATTCTGTGAATTCTGAATATCAAAGGGAAAGTTGAAGAATATTAAGAAAATCTAGGTAGTGCATTCTTCATTCAATATCAGTTTTGGCTTTTCCAAAAAAAGTAAAAGTGCTATTGGATATTACAGTAAATGCTCTTAGAGCGAAATGAAAACAGCCACATTTATGGAGTGAAGTTTAGGGTTTCGGGGATATTTTCATCACAATCAAAAAATGCAATCATGTATGGTAGAAAGATTAGATCAAGCTTATTCGTTTAAGCTGAGTTTGGAGTACGAAAAAAATCACATCACATTTTTGATCCCTTTCGGTGCTATTTTTCATCCCTGTCTAGTCCCCTGGGGCTTTTTGTTATTTGTCACAAAGAGCCACTTACCGTCTTGGTAGTCTCGTTTTTGCTTTATAAGTTGATATTTTCTCCCAACTCCATATTATCTATTCCTTTAAATATTCTCTCCAAAGATCTTCTGTGTTTTATGCTGATAATGGACGTTATTTATAACAAATAGTGTTAAAAAGTAAGTGAATGCTTCATTAACAGCGAACATCATAACTAAGCATGATTTAAATAAGTAAAGACAGAGAACATCATGTCCATTTATAATTATTTGAAAGCTGTATACCACAGCTTTAATAAATAATAAATTGGGGTAATAATAATCAAAATGCAGAATGATTATAAATATGTAGAGTGGAATATAACTTTTAATAAATAATATATTCGTTTCCTATTGCTTCTGTAACAGGTTATCACGAACGTAATAACTTAACACAAACCCTAATTTATCATACTACAGCCTGGAAGTCAGGAGTCTGAGAACCAAGGTGCCTGCAGAGCTGTGTTCCTTCGGAGCCTCCGCGGGGAGACCCTTGCCTTCTCCAGCTTCTGGTGGCTGCCCACGTCCCTTGGCGAGTGGTCCCTTCCCTGTGTCACTCCTAGACAAAGCACATCCTAGACAAAGCAGTGACAAATTGTAAGTGTTTTAATATAAATGTTATATTTTCTTTAAATGGGTTAAAACAGTGTGTCTATTATTGACCATACTGCTGAGCAAAGACTTGATATATACGTATCAATAACACATTCACAACAATAAACCACATTAAAAAAATTACTGTTGAGATTTTTAAGATATAACCAAAGTGTCATATTAGCTTACTGAATGACATTTCGACTCGTAAGTGGCAATATGCAAATACAAACACAGAAGCGACATTTGTGTTCCCAGTGCCTTTCTGTTCTTAATAGAGATGCTATCAAATTTAGTATGATCCATCCAACTATGATCGTCATCTATTCAGCAAAACATTTTACGACCGCTAAGACACTTGACAAATAAAATAAAACTGTGTCAATGTGCCTTGCTACCATGGATAGACTCTTCGAATAACTAAAGATAAATGATAACTTCAGAAGTATTAAATGAATATATAAGTTTACTCTCGTAAGCTATGATTCAGCTATTTTGACATTTTTATTTCATAAGGACTTTCTCATTTTGTTTGTCTGGTCTCTCAACATTTGAATACATTACAATACATTGTTGAAGCACATCCTAGAAGAGAGAAATGTAGAATACATATAAATGCACTTGGCATACTTTCCTCAACTTCGTAGAAGAAAATGTCACGTATCGTATTATTAGCTGAATAATGTAAAATGAAGCATCTTTTAATAAATTCAGTAACTATTAATATATGAATTTAGAACTCACGGTGTTCAACTCTGCAACGGAAAATTTAAACTGTCTCTCATTAAGGGTACAGAGTAAACTGGAAATGTCATCTTCTTTTTAAAATAATTTATTGCAGACGATAGTATTGTCTTGATTTGTATTTTTAAGTTACTGTTATATCTCCCAGAAAATGTTTGTAAATCAGGATGGAATACATATATAACAACTATTTTGAGAAGCAGAAAATTATGAGCCTCATGTATTCATGGAAAATTTTAGTCAATTTACTACTTTATGATGTTTTTCCACATGGCAGACTCTGAACTTCGGTCACAGTTTAACAATTATCCAACATATTTGAAAATTAGCTAAAATTTCTAAGAACCATTTCAATAGGAAGATAATTTTATAGAATGCTTTGGCATTAATTCATGGGTATTTATTGTGTATCTTCAGTGAGTGGAAAATAATTATATGTAAAATGAACAATCGCTAGGAATAAATTCATGGTGTTTTTCACCTGGAAAGTGGTGTTCTAATTCTTTCTACTCATCAAGCAGTAAGAACACGTTGAGAGAGGGACGATTTTGTCCACCAACACTTATGTTTCCCAAATAATAAAAACCTTGTTTTTAACTTGTTAATAAAGTTAAATCTGTTAAAAAAAAAGACTACAATACCTCATACAGATTAATGTTTGAGAAGAAGTGGAGTAAATGAGGATCTAGGGTTAGTAGTGACAGTCACAGAAATTTGGGGTGTCCTTGGGTGAATCATTTTAATACTTTTACACAGGCAGCTGCTGGCGGTAGTAGTAGGGGTATAAATTGAGTGTTTTGGGGGTAAATACTTTCAAAATCACTTTACGCATATCATCTCATTATTTAACCTTTTTTTTTTTTAAAGGTAGTTATCATTAACCCCATTTAACCAATGAGGAAACAATACCCTGAGATGCAAAGCAGCTTAGACAAGATGCTAATCCAGGTATTCAGGGTGCACCCAGAGCTTTTAGTATAATTTTGAAGTTATTCTCCATTCTTAGATTGCAAGGGCCTTCCATCTAAACTGAATTTGCTCACATAAAATTATTTATTGGTTTCGATAAGTAAAACCCAGCAATATTAGGTAGAAAAACCACCCAAGCTGCCAGGACTCCTCATGACCATCTCTTCTCAGCACTTGGGAGTCATACTCTCAAGCCCTCCACATTGGTGACACCGGGAGTGGGGACGTGGGAGGAGCAGCCTATTGGGGAAGACCCTGCTGGGTCACGTGACCACCCCGAGGTCAACCAGTGTGCCTGTCAAGGCCATGGCTTCCCTCTGTGCAAGTGCCATTTTCTCTCCTTGGGAATCTCTGAGTCTTTTCTAGTTCTCTCAGTCTGAGCCTCCTGTGGCTCCTCAGAGATAATTTTGAAATCTATGGAGCAGTAGAAAGATTCAGTTATTCTAAACAAACACACTCTAAAATGGTAGAGGAGACACAGGATGTCTTCAAAGCAAACCCTTGTTCAGAGTAGTAGAAATGGCAAGAATCTTGTATGGACCCAGTCCAAATCTTTACCAAGTCATTCATTCGTTTATTCATTTGTTCATTTATTCAAAGAAACAAATAGTTATTGGACTTCTACTCTGTTCCTTATTCCAGCTTTTATTCTAGACAAGGGGAAATAGCAAAGGTCTCTGTTCTCATGGAGCTTGCATTTTAGTAGGGGAAGAAAAAAATGAACAACTAAGTAAATAAACACAAAAATAAACGATTAAATATTATGAAGACAAACAGTCTTGTGAGTTATTTAGAAAGTGACTGGGGTGAGATGTTGACTTGTGATCAAGAAAGTTCTCTGAGATTTAAGCGATGAGGAAGGGCTCTCCATGAGGAGATCAGAGAGGAGAACGTTTCAGAAAGAGGAAGAAAAATCTTCAGATGCTCGAGTTTTGTGGATCACGAAACGAAAAGAAGCCTGGTGGGTATGAGAGTGCGCACGGGCCGAAGCAAGGTAGCAGTTAAGGTTGGAGAAACAGGCAGCGTTCTTTCTTTTAGGTTTTGTAAACCATTTATTAGAATTTGGATTTTACTCTAAGTGTTACTTTGGAAGCCAATGAAAAGGTGTTAGCAGAGAAATAATGTTTTGTATTTTTAAAAGGAGAATGTATTATGTTCAAGTGTGAACATCAGCATCATCTAGTCAGGAAATAAGTTAGTGGAAAATCGGAACTAAGGCAATAACGACGGTAGGTGGAAAAGAAGGAAATATTTGCCGTAGAAACAATAAGACTCGCTTAAAGGTTGATCTTGGTGGCTGAGTGATTCAGAGACAAATCTTATGTTTGAGGCCTAAAGTATTTTAATGAAGGTGCCATTTAAGGAGGAATATGTTCTGGGTACATTAACTTGTTCACGCACAAGTAGGGCAAACCAGCAATTCACTGCATACGAGAAAAGTTCTTTCAAGGAGATATAAATGTTAGAGATACGCATTTGGGGACTATTAGCAAACACATTTGAATTTACCTAGAGAGGGAGCATAGTCAAAAACGCAAAGGCATCCAAAGGCTGCAAGAAAATGAGAAAGTGCTCAGGAGTTACTCTTCTAGATGTCTAGTAACATACAACCTCCTTCCAGTGGTTTTTACATGCCCGTCATAAGACAGCACTTGGGAGAGAAACTGGATCATGGGCAGAAGGCAGGACCCACGTGTTCAAGTACAAGAAGTGAGAAGAAGCAGTGGATGCCTTAGGCCGTGAAGCTGAGGGTGATAAAGGCTGAAATCGTCAAGCCCGTTTGATTGTTTAGACGCTAACTGCAAAGTCTGTTTCTGTCTCCTTTAGTGTTACCCATCTCCAATGTATACTTATTTATATAGTACATACACTATTATATACATGAATATTTATATTATAATATGTATCTATATCTACATATAGATATAGACCTACATATCTATATATAGTTCCTTATTGTCTCAGAAATATGGTATCTAACCCAAGGTACCCAGTAACCATGAGTTAATTTGATTTTCCAGTAGGAAAACATTATCACTGTCCCATCATCACTATAAACTTAGCTGATTTGGGGGTTAAAATCTAATGATAAATATCGAGGATATTACAACACAAAGTTCACGGTCAAGTCCACTATGGAAATGGGATAATATAAATTAGCACAGAATCATTCGACTCGGTAGAATCTTAAGTGTTGTTTTTGACCTTGGGTCGTCCGTCTCTGGCAAACACATTCATGGTTCCATGGCCACGCTCCAAACTGAACGTGAGTCTCTGAGTGGCTTTTTCAAAGTGTCTATACGTGTCAGAATAAGTTTTATTCTGAAGTCTCCTCTACCTTCCCAAGTCAACTTTGTAGTCACCTAAAGTGGTAGGATTACAGACTTCGTGAAGAGTGGGGAGCTTTCATCACCAGGAAAGCCAGCTTGTCACTTCTATGATTTCCATTTTTTCCGTAGAGGGCATCGATCTTTTCTCGTTCAGCTGAGGTTTCTTCTTTTATGATCTTCATCGTCCACACGTAAATATTGAAGTCCATAACCTTTACGACTTTATCGTGAAGTTACAGACTAAACCGTGATCGTTATAATTTGACAGAGAATAAACATTCTGGCTTTTTTACTCATACGAGTGTCTTTACGAAGTATTGTGATCGGGTCCAAGTCCATGAAAAGAAAGTTAACCTGTTTTTTAGATGAATTATTATTCAAGTTTATTCTATTTTGAGATTTGCTGGCACTGAGTTTGTGGAAGGTGCAAAGTCTGACTGTTTAGTGCCCTCTCTAAAATTTCATTTCTGACCTCTCTGTGACTATTAAATTGATGACTCAACAAAAGGCCAATTACAGTTTTGAGAAAATTGCTAATAGATTAGTCTCTTAGCAATCATTCTACAGTCCAGCTAAAGGTCTTTGGCTTGGGACAAAGTGGTAGCCACACGATATAAATCTGTGACCTTCACATGCCTAAATCAAATATGAGCAATAAACCATGCTAAAAATAACTGAAATATATTACTAAGAATGTGTCATGCAATTCTAAACTTGTTAATGGAATTGAATATGCCTGCTCTGCAAGAGGAAAGGTTTCTAGAATATGATGGCAAAATGCTCAAGGACCAGGAAAATGGGTCAATGAAAAACTATCAGAAGAACAGGGCGATCACTTGAAGAACATTGCTTTTAAGGATCCAGTCAGAAATCATCTACCGAGTGTATCTGTCTAAAGAAATGTGTCGCTTCATATATAGGGACGCGGTAGCTAATGTCCTACTACCTAGGCTTACAGATCAAAAGCAAATATTTAGTCATTTAGTTAACTGGCTAAAGATGCTTAAACTGTGTGTGCCACGTGAGGAAGAGTACGCAGCTACCAGGGCCAGGACCGACGATGCATCTTGGGTTGTTATTTGACTCAGTTGAGGTTTTACACTTAGACTCAAGAAAACTCAAACATCCTACACTGGCTCTGCTTTGCTTCATAGGGTTCGCCTTTAAGAAGATTCATTGTTTTAAATCTAATCTCCCTGAAACAAAATCCCAATTAAATGGCAACTTTTTTTGTGTGCATGTAGTCAGACAAACTATGCCTTTAAAATATATATTAAAGTTTATACAGGTGAGAATAACCTGAAAACACATTTGAAGAAGAGATTGAAATATGAGAAACTAGCCTTATAACTTCTTAAAATATACTCTAAAACTCTGGTAATCAAGATTATGGCCTTTTCAAAGAATGAAATCAAATCAAATAAATAAGAATAAATTTATGGGTGCATAATTGTTTCAGATGTGATTGAGTAGAATTTAAATAATTCTGAACAGATGGATTATTTTATAATTATGTTGAGAAAACATCATTGGGAAATTAGTTTAAACTCATATGAAGTAAATGGGACTGATTTCCTTAAAGTTGAGTTTTGCAATGAAAAATACTTTGTAGGAGAATAGGCACAGGATATGAGTAAGTAGTGACAAATGAAAAGGAAATATAATGAGATAATAAAGCCTGTGAAAAATGATACAGAACATAAAACAAAAGATTTAAAATATCAATAACATTGAATGTTCTATCCGCCAGTTTGGGAAAGATTAAAAATTATGACAATACTCATTTATAAGAGAACCATTTACTTGTTTAAGTAGTTCCAAAATTTTCTATCATTTTATATATATGTATATACATATACATCATTATATATACACATTTTTATATATACATACACATATATATACATTTATATATACATATATACATATGTATATATTTTTTTATATATACATATACACACACATACATTATATTTTTACTGTCTTTCCTTTTATTTCCTTTCTTGTTTAATTCAGCATTTTATGTCTCACCTGTTACCTGGGACGTGGGGAAATGTGTCAGAACAGTAAAGCATCCAGCGTTGACCTGGCCATGACTTGTGCTGTCACCATAAAGAGTGACTTCGGTGGAGGCAATTTACCTTCACGGGACGTTCAAAATGTCCTCAAGAATTTGAGTAGCCTCATTCTATATTCACATTCTCACTGTTGCTGTTATAGATGTGAATAGGAAAGAATTTAAGCTTTTAAAGAACGTTTACAATGCCCATTTCAGAAAAGGAGAAAATTTGTAAATGTGGCACGTGATGGATTACGGATGGTCCAGTTCCCTGGCCTGGGAAGGTGAGCACGGTCTTCCTCGGCCACCATACAGGCGACTCCCAGCAACCAGAGGGAATGACTCTTAATGTATTTGCAGTCACTCTGTTTCCTTACTCGTTCAAGGTGACTAACATTAGAGACGCAGCTTACAAAGATCAGTTTCCTTATCTCGCGTCTCTTTTTTTGGAAGGGCCTCGCGAAGGGCCTCGCGGATGCTCGTTCTGGCCCCTTTTCCTCGCTTATTATTTTAGTGAGAGGACGCGGAGAGACGACTCTCCGTGGGCCTCTCGTAAGCAGAGGCATGGGCAGACGGTCTAGTTTCTCCTTCTAGGACATTTCCATCGCGAACCTGTTACTGAGAAAACCCCAGACCCCTACATATGCTGCTTACGAGAGCCTCACTTCAGATCGAAAGACGTGCAGACTAAAAGGAAGCGGGTGGAAAAAGATATTGCCTCGATGTTTCTAGAGGGTAGTCCCGTTGAATGAAATGGGTCGGATAGAGAAAGACAAATATCGCATGATTTCACGGACATGCGGAACCTAAAGAACAAAGTAAACAACAGCAAAAGCGGAAATAAACACAGATACAGAGAATATTTTGAGGGATACTAGATGGGAGGGGGTGGAGGCAAAGGGATGGAGAGGCGCAGGTGGATGGGCGCAGGGGAGGCTGGGGATGGGGAGTGTAGCATGGGGAAGGTGGTTAAGGGTGTCAGGATGAATCTGCGGGGCACAGGGGTGCTGGCTTCGGTGGGGTGAGGGCTTTGCGAGTGGTGTGGATCTCTGATCACTAAGCTGAGGCTGGTGTGTTGTACGTCAACTATAACTGAAAACAGAACTCAGCGAATTGCGCGGTGTGAACGCAGGCAACTAGTTGTCTATTATTTTTCAATAAAGACCAACAGACAAAACAAACAAAGTCAAGATGGGCGGCTGGCGTCTCCAAAGCTGACATCGCAGGCGAGCGCAGGGTGAGCAGAGGACAGGCTGCTCCGGTCAGGGGCTGGCAGCCTGGGAAGAGGGTGTCCTAGGACGTCTGCGAAGCCACACGGGGGACTTCCAGAGAGGAGGAGCCTGGGTGATCCGGGACTGAGAGAGAGGTCCGGGTTTCTTGAATCCGAAATGACGCTTTTCCGCGCCAGGCCGCAGGCGCCAAGCAGCTGGAGCCACTGCGTCTTCCTGGAAAACAAACTCACAGACTCAACTCAACACCCTGAAGCTGGCGCCTCCTGTGACACGCGGTGACGCTGTGCGGACCGGAGGCAAGTGAGAAGAACCGCTAACATGTCAACGGAGGCTTAATTACGAGTTAAGTGATTTAATTCCAGCCGCCAGAAATACTAGGGGCATTAAAATCACAGGGGCTCAGCTACCGTCTTGGGATTGACAGGTAGGAGCGAAAAGCAAGCTCGTTCGCTCTCCTGGATGGTAACCATAAGCCCTCGATCCCCCACCCCAAGACAGAGCCAGGAGGGCTCCCCGCCACTGTAAAAGATTCAGGTCCCCAAGCTTGGGTCCCCGTGCTCTGCAGCTCGCGCATGCGCAGGTGTTGCCTGGCATCCTAGGATCACCCAGGGGGACCTGGGGTTTGAGCCGCCAGTGTAAATACTGCTACGTCTGCGTTAATCTTTCCTTTTTCTCTGCTCCACATGTGTGTCTTCCGCCTGAATCCAGGCAAGTAAAGCAAATTCATTTCTCAGCTTGCTGTAAGAGTGACATCTTAACCCTTTACAGTCCTGGGTGTGTCTCTTAACGCTGACGTTGGTTAAAGAGGTTTGAAGGACATCCCTGGAAATCAGTGATGAACATGCTCATCAAATTATATTGTCAAACGGGCGATAATTGTCCTCTACCGTGTGCTTTTTAGAGGAAGACACGGAGGTGAATGCAGGCTCAGGGCTGCCAGATCCCTGGAAACCGCGGTGTGGGCATTAAGAACTGGGTCCTGACGGACCGAGGTGCCACGCGGAGAGGGCCCCAGCGACTGTGTACGACGCTATCTGTCCAGCAGCACCACAGGTGCCCTCAGTATTGTGCTATCTGTGTTGAAACCAGACAGTAGCTTTCCCTCACTGCAAACCAAAAATTGGTGAAATACTGAGACGCACCTTAGTAACCTCAGGTAGTAAGGAAATGCCACCAGCAGGTCATATAACCCTCAGACAGTGGCAGACATCACTCCAGAATAATGCCAACAGTGGTTATTCAGGAAATCTTCTAATAACTAGCGGACAATGAACTCATTAATTAAGCACAGAGGGGTAACTAATTCATTATCTCAGCACACTCTGTGAGTAGTTTCTCTATGAAGGGCACATCTAATTAGCAAAGATGGTGAAACTTTTGCGCCCAATTTCACCTGAAGTGATCAAAGACACCACGGTAGCCCTGTAAGGCATTCGGGTCTGTCTAATTCTGCAGCCAGTTACAGATGCTAGAATTTCTCCAAACTTCTTCCTGGCGGTTTAGGGTGAAGACTGCATAATCAAGAGCACACCTTTCTCTACACGGGTTATTGCCTGGGGCCAAATAACGCTGGATGGAAAACTCTGGGGGCATAGATGAAGTCAGTATTTCAAGTCGGACTCATCCTTCGGCTAGGAATTTTATCAAAAGTAGTCTTAATTAAATAACGTGGATGGGACATTGAGTGGACTTAGTACCAGCCTCTGCCAGTGAGATTAATTAGAGTGGCTGATGAAGTGATGGGCTCATGGACAATTTTCCAGAAGCCAAAACAGTGTGGAAACAGGGTAGATACTATTGGAAGACAATTTTCCTGGGCCGCTCATATTTTTGCAGGTCTTGGGAGTGGGACTGCCTCCATCCCAGACCACCTTTCCAAGGCTATCTGCCTTGCGAGTGACCTTGAACACGGTTTCTGCCCCCACTCCCCCCACACCGAGACCCCCATCCAGAGCTAAGGTTGGGTCTGCTTGTTGTCCAGGATAATACATAGCACCTTCCCCTCAGGCAACTGTCAGGTAGGCTGTGATGCTTAATTTTATATGTCAGCTCGACTGGGCTAAGGGACGCCCAGCTATTGATAAAACGTTACTTCTGCTGTATCTTCGACGATGTTTCCTGAAAAGATTAGTATGTAACTCAGTAGACTGAGGGAAGACGACCAGCTCTCACAGCCTCACGAGTGTGGGCTGGCAGCTTCCGGTTTGTTATGGGCCCCAACAGGACAAAGGTAGAGGTGAGGCGAACCGATTCTCTCTCATCTTGAGCTGGGACATCCCTTTTCTGCCCTCAAACTTTACAGCTCCTGGGTCTCTGATGCAGATAGCATACGATGGCTTCCATATGCACCTGAGCCAATTCTCTTAATAAATCTCCTCTCATAGGTATGTGGGCTAACTGACTCTCATAAAATATTTTGTTTTCCTAAAATTGGAGGCCCTTTCCTTTAAACACAAACCACTGCATGTATGGGTGTTACCTGAATGTTTTTATGTTTCCCTGTACGACGCAGGGTTCGAGGAATGGGCAGAAATGCTGATATTTTAGTGACTGTTATTGCTCTGAGTATTAAACTAGAGCAAGTTCTTTGTCTCTGACTCAGAAATCTTGTGTCACCTGCCGGCACATCATGAAACTGTGGCATTAAATGATTAGCTTGCAAATCATATAAATTCTAAGAACTTTCACAGTTTTAGATAGAAGATATTGTCAACAATTCATAAAATGATAACAAATAAAAATAAAATGATCTATTAAATTTTAACCAAAATACACTTGATGTGGATGATCAAAGGACCGATCTTCAGCATAAAGAAATTATTTAAATTAATTTAACTTAATATTAGGTAGTATAAAGATAGCTTGGACGATATTTATTAAAATTCATCTGGTAAAAATAGTCAGTTCATACACTGGGTCTAAAATATGAAACATGTAAAAATTAATTATCTAAAATAAAAGGTCCTAGACCATCTCTTCAATAAATGGTGTTGGGAAAACCACACAAATACATGAAAAAAAGAAAGAAAGAAAGAAAGAAATCAGACCAGTTTCTAACACCATATATAAAAATAATCTAAAAATGTATTAAAGACTTAAATGCAAGGCCTGAAACCATAAAACTCGCAGAAGAAAACACAGGCAGTAAACACCCTGACATCGTTCTTAGCAATGTCTTTCTGGATACGTCTCCTCAGGCAAGGTCAACAACAGCAAAAATAAACAAATGGACTGCATCAAACTAAAAAGCTTTTGCTCAGTGAAGGAAACCATCATCAACAACATGAAATACATGGTTGTGTAGACATTTTAGAATAGTCATCTTTAATTATGGCTTGTAGCACAACTCTATGTATTCCTCATAAAACAACTATTTACTAGTTTCTATTCAATATTAAAACTCTGCCTTCAAATCTAGAAATCAGACTCTCTGAATTGCACTTTTTACCTTTGAAATGTGTTCTAATGTAGTGTCTCCAGCTCGAATTACTTTATGATAAGAATTGAATTGATGTATCTGAAGTAAAAACAAACAAACACGCACAAAAAACGTTTTATTGGTAGCTCTACTAAAATGGTAGTAGAGACGACACGGAGCCAAATAAAGTCAGCTCTCGTGCTGATAAAATGTCCATGTGTCAGCTTCAAAAATGAACTTTTTAATTTTGTAGCCATAGCTCCACTGACTTTGCCATAAGATACATGACAGTGGGCATAATAAATTACATAAAAACAAACAAACAAACAAACAAACAAACGAAACAAAAGACCCTTCTCTGTTTAACTCCTTTTTTCTTCCTGGCCCACTCCATGGGAACCCACTTACCCTCACTAAGTTGTCGAATCTATGACTGGGCCACAGATAATCGGATCTCAGAAGCC
The DNA here is from genome assembly GCF_000325575.1 of Pteropus alecto. NCBI lineage: Eukaryota > Metazoa > Chordata > Mammalia > Chiroptera > Pteropodidae > Pteropus > Pteropus alecto. Next base: position 29,658,135 of record NW_006436282.1, read on the forward strand.
TTAGTAAATTCCAGGAAGTGGAAATGACCCCTGAGAGAAGGCTGTAAAGCAAATAGCTGTTTATCGAAGCAATCTTGGGAATGTCTGCCTTAAGGACAAGGCAGAAGAAACTAGTCACCAAAGGAGTCTGAATGTGAACATTTTAACAAAAAGACTGAGCTAGGAGAGCGTAATATCACGGAAACAGAGAGAAAAGGGTGTCGTCGAATGTGGTGTTTACTAGGGTCAAATACTACAGAAAGGACGATTAGCGCGGGAGCTCTAAGGAGGCCAGCGGGTTTGGCAATTAGGAGGTCACTGATGACATTTAATCTTACAAGTCCCCACGTACGTCAGCTAATGAAGACAAAGCTGTCTAGTGCCTCCAGTGTATCGTAACATCAGCCCTACAGTGAATGATATTATCCACAGGGTAACTCTTAATGATGAATAGTATTGTGATTAAATTGCCGTAGAAGACCAGTGGGGATGTTCGTTGCAACCCTTTAAATACCAACAGCACGATTAATACTCTAGAACAGACATGCGAGAAGTAGATGGTGGTTTGCCACTTATATCACTGTCAAATTTTATGTCACCCCTGGGACTTTACTGATGTGAAATGAAGTGCATTTATTCAAGTAGAGGTAGTTCTGCTTTACAAGGAATGAGAAACTATTAAAGTGGGCTTACACGTAAAGTAAAAGCGAAGGTGTTTTCTAATATGCATCAGTTGCTGTCCTTCTATAATCGATAATGCTATCGTGCCTATAATTTGGATTTTTTTTTTTTTAACTCTAATGACAATCGTCAGGTGGCAAACCTACCTTTAAGAAAGGTCACATTTTCGATCCCTTAAAGAAGTATATCCTATTATAAGTATTTTGGTATTAAGAAATTCAATTCTATATAATTCTGTTGTTCTCTATTCTGTGAAAGCATATTTTTTGCTTTCAAAAACGCATAGATTTGTAATTTCCCAGAGTGCCTTACATTTATTTTTACATTTTGAAGGATAACCTTTAAATGTTAGACCCACAGTATATAACAGTAAATTGTCAATATTTTATCTTATTGGTTAAAATTTTTATTACATATCAAAGAGGAATGTGTGCGTGTGCGTGTGTGTGTGTGTGTGTGTGTCATTACATATCAAAGAGGAATGTGTGCGTGTGCGTGCGTGCATGTGTGTGTGTGCGTGTTTGGATCAGGGGTTGTCAAATATTTTACGTAAAGGAATAGCTAGTAAATATCGTTAACTTTACCAGCCATGAGATTTCTGTCACGATTATTTTTCTCCACTATATGAGTGAGAAAATAGCCATAGAAAGCATGTAAACAAATGGGTGAAGCTGTATTCTAATATGTTATTTAAAAAACAGGCAGAGATGAATTTGTCAGGAGAGGCTATAGTTTTCTGAACTCTTAAGATAAATACATAGTGACTCATTCTTGACAGATTTTTTTAGAGTAAGATTGAATCAAGTATGTGTAAGAAATACTAAAACTTTAAAAGTATATCAAAAGTAACAGTTGTATAGTTTTCGAGTTACAAAATAACTTGGAAAACAGCAAATCAAATAAACTATACAGCATATTACAACAAAATGAATATACAACACAGAAAGGATTCAAATGGGTAATAGAAGTGAGACCAGTGTCTTCGGTTAGAAAAAAAGTGTAAACGTGCACATTTTTCTACTCTGGCTGATTTTTGCTTTCAAGTCAAGATGATTTTTGTATATGAAAAAGAGAGACATTTTAATTGTGAAAGCATAAAGATGTGTTAATTGAACACAGCTAGATAAAAGATCAAATGACAAGTTAAGTAAAATAATAATATTAGATGGCAGAACAAAAAAATAATAGATCAAGGGGATAAATTTACAGAGGACGATACCAATGAATAATTTTCTAGCAAGAATGTTTGTGTGGCAGGTATTATAAGAGCTAATTATGTTTTAAATGTGAAAAATAAAAGAAGAAATGCCTATATATAAAATGGATGTGTACGAGATAAAATACATCTAAAAATAATTAGAGAGGACTGATAATTTTGTATTACATTTTACCTTTTAGAGAAAACTCTTAAAAATTTACATTGGATATTTGCCCATATAGGGCAATGATGTGTATTAACTCTTGATCTTTTCAAATCTGCACATGAATGTCTAGAGAAGCTTTATTCGTAGCTGCCAAAACTCAGAAGCAACCAAGATATCCTTCAAAAGGTGAATAAATAAATAAATTATGGTGTAGCTATATACTAGGATATTATTCTTCACACACACACACAAAAAGAGCTATCTAGCCATGAAAAGATAAGAAACTTAAATGCGTGTTACTGAATGAAAGCAGACAATCTGAAAAGGCTGCATACTGTATGGATCTAACTTCCTGATACTCTGGAATAGGTAAGAATGTGAAGCTACTAGAAATATCAGAAGTTGCCAGGGGTTGGAAGGCCAGAATTAAAAGGCAGAGCCCAGAAAACTTTGGGGACAGTGAAACTCTTCTGTAAGATACCATACCGATAGATGTATGTCATCATGCATTTGCCAAAACCCAAATTGGCGTTGAAGGTTGGAATGACGTAGCCACCTGAGACCATCAGAAACTGAAGGTGGCAAGTCCCCCAGAGAGAGTGAGGTCTCGGTGACAGGCTGACTGCAGCTCAGTGGTCCACATTTTGGACTGCTGCCCCCTCCCTGGCTATGAGAGAAAGCATTTCTTTTGTTTTAAGTCACCAAGTACATGGTAATTTGTTGTAGCGGCCACAGGAAATGAATACAGTTCATAAAATTATTTGGGGACAAATATTATGATTCCATTGACTCCGAAAGGAAAACATAGCTGATCCTTCACCTCTATCCCGCATCCCTTTCCTGGAGTTTCATGTGCAGAGACCATATTTCTTTAGGGAAAAGATTTCCAAATATTACAGATGTACACGTGGGCTCTAGTGGGCTGGTCTCAAGCCATGCTTTGACCTTTGTGTCCTGAGGCTAGCGATGCGTACTTGTGTGCACGCACGTGTGTCTGTGTGTGCGTGTGTGTATTCTGCTTCTCTGATTTACACTGCTGGTTCTACAGAGGGCTGTAGTTCACGTAGAAAATAAAATAAATGCGTAGCACAACAACGTTCTTGCCAAAGAAATCATTTCTGCCTCCGCACGCTCCATAATGAACATCCCCTCTCATTTATTTGAGAAGAGCAATAGACACATCCGGTTCACCCCTTGGGCACTTGTTTTTTTCAGGCAACTAAATCAAATCTTACTCATATCGCCTAGTCTTTCAATTATTTGTATTGCTTGCTTTACGCCTCTCTCCAATTTAATTTTTGCCCATTTAAAATAGGAAATTAACCAGTGAATGTAGCCTGAATCACTGTTCGCCTGCACGCAAAAGATGAGGCACGTAGCTTGACGGATGTCATTGGAGAATTCTTCATTTTGCTTTGTCTCAGTGGTAATGACTCTCTTTTAAAATAATCGTCAGAGCATGTACACGACCAGATGACTGCTATTCTTTGAAGTACTTACAGCAGGTAAAACACTTATTCTGATGCTTGCTCGGCTCAGAACAATCCATATCCGTCTACGCCACCACCTGGAGAGGCAGTCTTCAGGTCAAACCGTAATGCGAATGTCCCATTACCTGAAAGTCACAATTCGTTTTGCTGGGGGCAAGAACAATGTCCAAATTTCTCAACCATCAGTTTTTATCCATGTATAAAATTTTAACCTATACTTTAGGCTTTTTTTGTTGACCACATTGAGGATGTTTTAAATGAAGATTTATGTGAAATGCCATAATTTTTCTTCTGGTTGTGGTTAGAGAGAAACCGTTTTGTCTGGTGGCAGAGTTCTTACACTCAAGCAAGAGGACGCAGGGCTGGGCACCTCAGGGAACCCTGGGTTTGGGACAGGCTTCTTGGAATTTTCGAAGTCCCTCTCAAGGAAGATAAGAAGCCACGGTGGTTACTGAAACTGGAGACAGGGAATTCTTAACATCCTGAAAAAAAGTAGTATTAACGCCTTGGTGGAGATGAAAATGTGATTTAAATAACTTCACACTGAATGGAAGCTGAAGACACGTTGAAAAATATAGCTATATAGAATTATGTTAGTTATAATGTGGCTTTATAGAAAAAGGACTAATCAATATCCATCTCAAAATTGTGTATCGTTCAGTGTTCAAAAAGGAAAGTAGAATTATCGCTACTGATCGATGTGTACATACAGAGAGAGAAAGAGACAAGGGCCAATTTCGAATCGTCCTTTCGCGTGACTGTGGAAGCTGGTTAAACAGTGTCTATGGCGGTGGCGTTCATGTCTCATGCTGGAGCTCGAATCCCACAGGGCAGGCCACTGGGATGGAAAGCTGGATGTAAAGTGGGCGAGGTCAAGAGCAGGGTGGACCGTCCAACCACGAGCTCGAACTTCATGGAAGTGGACTCGTGAGCCCATGTCGGTTCCTTTTGCCTCTGACCTCGGTGGTTTGGACACCTTACAGAAACCAGAACTCAACACACATGGCTCTAGACCCACAGACAGACCCAGAAGGACGCTGAAGGGACATCCAGGGCGAGGAGGAGCTGTTGAGCCCGGCTGCTGCGTCATGTCCCCACGGTGAGTCTGCAGACCAAAAGCACATGAGTGAGCAGCAGTTGAGGAATGGAAGACACTTTTTCCAGATTCCCCAGATAAAATTCCTTTCCCCTTTGTCCTTGTGGACACTTATTGATTCCACATCCTCTGCCTGGATGCAAATCTGGACACTCAGTGATTATTTTGAGATCTGAGGACAAATTCATGGGCTCAAACTGAGTCCTTGGCAGCATCTTTGAGAAGATGCGCTGACGCCGAACCATCTACTTCTGCCTGTTTTATTTTACTGGAAAAAAATAAATTCCTGTTTTAACCACAGTAATTAATTGGGTTTTGTGGTACTTAAAACCAAACTTATGATCCTCTGATTACCTCTTCCCTTCCAGCGAATCACAGAAACAGTATCACCTCAGAGAGACAATGGGGAGAAACAATGAGGTTTTTGAACGGAAGGGAGAAGCCTCACGCGGTCAACTGAGTGGGGGATAAGTGGGCCAGGGGAATATAAGGTGATCGATGGGCGATGTTAAGGGTTATTTTAATGTTGCCGGCTCTGATTTAAGGGGAAACTAGGCAAAGATGGTTACGTTTCTCAAATTCAAACAACCAGAAGCAAACGATCAGTAACTATACTGCGCCAGTTTCTACCAGGCTATTAACTGAAATATTCGTGCAAGTCGATAACAAACAGAAGACGTGGCTACCTCTGGCACTGGGAATTTTCGTTTCCCAAACCTTCCTTCAAATAGTGTTGGTTATAGGGTCTTTTCATGTATCCCTCTGACGCAGGATTTGCAAAGGCAAATGGCAGGGGAAAAAAGGTGGCCAAATCCCTCAAGGAAAGATAAAAGCAAAGATTTAAAAACAAAACAAAACAGAACTTGGTGTCAAGCTAACTATCCAAAGCAGGGGACCATGGAGCATTTTCTCAGGTGAATGTGTGGGTCCTCAGGGCACCCTCATTCCTATGGGATTAATGTTAAAACGCAAAGGAATTTTTCTTCACTTTCGGAAACCATTTAAAATACAGAATTATCTTTCGTGATCTAAAAACAGTTATATTACAATTAAAAACAAAAAATACTGTGAAGAATAAACTAAGAGTAACCCCAAATGGGGGTGGTCACAGGAGATTGACTACAAAGAGGTCCGAAGAAATTTTTTTGGATGAGGATGCTATGTATTTTTTTATGGTGATAGTTTCATGATTATGCTTGGCAACACTCAATGAATCTGTAATCTCAAAAGGGCAAATTTTACTCTCTGTAAATTGTACCTCATTAAAACTGACTAAAGAAACTCTTGTGTTTGACAGCTAGAAAGGCAGCCTTAAACGACGAATCGGGTAAAAGGAGGAAATGTTTATAAATTGCACAATAAAGTCATACTTATCAAAGCTTGTGGGGTGATACTAAAGGATTAATTAGAAATATGTATATATCTTTACACATAATTGAGCGGAAACTTCAAGGAAAGATCAGACATAAAATTAGAAGTCAGAAATTTTGTTGGATACAAACTTGCTGAATTCAAGATGAACATACACCAGCAATAACTAATTTGAAAATATAATCGACAGCAAAGGGAAAGAATAGCTAATCTGAATCAAAACAATAAGATGGCGGACTCTGCCTTTTCAGGTATCAAAAATTACTATAATTAAAACAATGCGCACTGGGGCAGGGTGACCTAAAACCCCGTGGTACATTCTTCTGAGTCTAGACACTTGGTGTCTGCGTGAGATGGCATCACGGATCGGCCGTGACTTCAAGGACACTTTAATATTCCTTGTTAACTGAGTATCGATGTGACCCAAAACATCCATTTCTATTCTTTGTTTATCTCCTATAAAATAATTTTAGATAAATGAGTCATTTAAATCTAAAAAATAAAACTAACAAAGTTTTTAAAAATAAAAAGAAAATATTAATAAATATGATTATATACAAATATAAAAAGCATTTATACGACAAAAGACGCAGATTAATTTTTTCCACACGGATTAATTTTAAAGCAAGAACACAGTTTAGAAAAAATTTCAAGTCATATACTCGTCAAAAAATTAGATTCCAGAATATGTGAATCAGTCCTAGATTCAAAGGCATATCACCCAACAAGTGGCAAAGTAGGTGAAAAAGCAAGTCACAGAAGAGAAAACCCACATCGGCAGTATGTGAAAACATGTCAATCACAATTATAATCAGGTAAATGCAAATGCATTTTTCATGCACTGAGCCACTGAACTTTTCAAAAGTCTCATGGTAACATATATCGTAGCTCCGATGGAAGGAAGCCGATCGTCACGGAGCTGGCGGTAATGAAAATTGATAAAACCAATTTAGAGAGCAACTTGAAAACCATCTATTTAAGTTGAGAATGAGCATATTCAATGAGCTAGTAATTCATATCCTGTGTCTTTCCTGGAACGGGTCTCACACATACTTAAAGAGACAAGAAGGTGGATTTTCATTTCACCATGGTTTGGAATAAGGAAAAATGGAAACAGCCTTACTTTTCATTGAACAGAATAACTGCAGAATGATAGCTTCATACAATGGAACAGTAGGGAACATCTTAAATACATGGTATAGTTCTATATAAAATAGTGCAGGTACATCCTAAAAGCTTAGAAACTACAATTTGAAGAACCGTATGATATACTGTATAAAATACAAAAATACAGAACTAGACTAAATTTTTTAAATAGTTGTTAACTTTAGAGAGAAAAGAGAATAGTGAATTGGGGAAGGGTCCATTGGCATTTCACATGATAAAGATTTCATTTATTTAACAAGAGAAGTCTGAACCAATTATTTGCAAAATAATTAGGAAATCTCAGTATGGCCAAATAGTTGGTGATTATACACTCAGTTGGACTTTTCTATATGAGCGAAACATTTCAAAATTCAAAATAAAGAAAAAGAGTAAGAATTGGCAGATTGTTGTCTTAAAAAAATATTTGAGACTTGAAATGGATGGAGAAGAAATATACTTTTTATAGTGAAGGGGAGGCGTGAAGTAAGGGATCAGTTCGTTATTTTTGTATTTCCTTTGTGCAGATCTGAAGTTGTCATCATAAGTTGTTAGTGCTACCATCGCTGTTTTATTCGTTTAATTATTTATTTTTCTTTAGAATAATAGACAGACGGGCAGGGATGAGGCCAATGACTGAAAATGAGTATCGATTCTTACGGTGTTTTTATACTTCATAGCGAAGTATGTGTGTGAATGTTTCTTAGGTGTGAATGCTTTCCTGTACTATTTTTTTTTTTTGACTAGGCTATTTATTTAAAGTAATATATGTACATCCTTTATAATGAAATTTTAAATCCTGAATTTTCTAACTTTCTGTATATCTCCCCCTGCTCAAATTCATTGTTTATTCGCATGTGTATTTATTTAATGGCATCTGCCTACTTATCCTTTTGAAAGTGTGTGTATCTTAATCTTGTGGACTTAGATATTAGACTAATTAATTTGCTTTCGCATCGCTACGACTTTGGTGAGTGATTAGCCTCAATTACAGTGGATTAAGCAATGAAGAGTTCGGCTAAGTAACATGCTTCCTTGTGTCTCATGCGTGTGTAGACTTCCTTCGTCTTGCAGAAGGGCTGTAGTCTCAGCGGGCTGTGTAGCAGATGAACCAGGAAAACTCTTGTCTAAGGAAATAGCGATACCTACTCGTTCTTGATAATTTTACACGAATGCACTAAAAGACGCAGGAAAAACGCACTTTCTACAAATAATCCTGAAACTGTTGCCCGGCGTTGATGAGTCTTGATGTCACTTCTGTCACTGCATCCTGATTTCACTTTTTATGACTGTCTAGTGCGGACAAGTCAGTATCTCTCTTCTAAGTCTCGATTTCCTCACCTGTAAAGGGGGCTGACTCATGGAGAGACTTGAATTTGACAGCTTAGGGGTTCTAGGTATAAAGGAATTATTGTATATGAAATATTTTTTAAGGGAAACGTTATAGAAGTAGAATAAAAGTCATACATGGATGCTAGTATGTGAAGCGGTACTATACATCAGCAATAATTGAAGATAAATCCTCTTATACAAGCTAAAGAACTCCTCACATTTTGCAAACTATCCAGTCAAAGAAGAAGTATAAGAAACAAAGAAAAATGTTAAATACGCTAAACTTCAGGTGGTAGAGTTATTGAGTTTAATTTTCAGCATAATTTTTCTAAATTTTCTACAGTTAACGTATAATACTCCAATGGACAAAAATATAAGTTTACCACAAAAAAGTAAAAGTTATGGCGGCATTCGAAGGACTGAATTAGCTTTATATTAAAGGAGCTCGTAGATTGGATTCTCACCATAGACATGATTTGAGATAATAGCTGTTCAATTCAGTTGATTTTAATACAAGAAGTAGGCGATCGTCTGCTCAAAGTACAGCGCCACACAGCAGCGTGCGAAGAGACAAGAGAGGCTTCCTCCCCGCCCTGCAGAAGCACAGCTCTCCGTGCAAGTCCTGTTTTAAGTGTTTCCATTTACTTAGACACCTGCGGCACATCTAGGTAAACAAATCACCAGTATCCTAACAGGCACAGTCACGCCTGCGGTGTAACCGTGTCTACCAGCAGCTACCATATGGAACTTGCAATCTAGTGAATTTTTTTTCTTTTAAAGAGGAATTTCAAAGTTATGAATCCAATGAAGACCCTTATTCCGTTTTTGAGAAGGCTGTATCGACCACATAAGAGATAACAACTGCCGAGCCAATGGAGGTTTTAAGAACCCGGAGGAGAAATCAGACGTTTCTTGAGAATAACCCAAAGTTAGACACTGGGAAGAGAAAAAAACATCTCTGACTCTAGGGGGCCAGCCTGAAAAAAGAAAAAAAAAAAGAACTTATATTTTGAAATAACTTTAGACATTAAAGAGATGTTGCAGGTCCAGAAACTTCACACATACCCTTGACCCCTGGTCTCCTGGTGACCGTAGGGCAGTCGTCAGAGCAAGGAAATTGGCACATGGACGCGATGTTTCCTCTGCTCATCTTAACCATCTCTGCGGGAGGGTTAGTCCTGTGGGTGCTTACGGACTTTGTAGCTCAGTCATATCTTGGACCACATTTCACTTTTCTATAAGATTGGTTATTAATTGTTATTTTTCCTGAGGTTAGACGCCCAACTAAACAATATATTCTCTGGAATTTTCAAGCCAGGTTTGCAAATGAAGTCACCACTCTGGACTTTAGGAAGAATAAACAGGCGTGACAACGATTCTTTCATTTCATCTGCATCCGACCTCTTTTTCTCTCTACCAACTGCTTTACGTTTCGCCGAGCCATTTCAGCTCTGCGGATCAGCACGTACTCACCCCTCTACCAGCTGGCATGATTAATGAATGAAAGAACGACCCCAAATAAAACAATAAATACATGAAAATGCTTTATCGTTCCTTTTCGAATTGTTCCTCCTTTTCAATACATGATGTTATGTGATGGAGAAATCAATTTCAGAAATTTCTCACGAGATAAAATTGATTTGAGGTCGAATGTGTACAAAGCAATGCATAGTTATGGTCCTAATGGCAAAATTTATTGCTGCACTGCATTTTTATGTAGATATGGCATATTGGCCCAAGTATAATCCCAGAAACTTGACAGAGTTCGTACCACTGAAAAGGTGCACAATAAAGTCGCCAGGATGATGCACGCGAAGTTATTTTGTAGTCTGTGAATGAACCTCACATGGAACCCGCATTGTAGAAGGAGGTTCTAGACGGTCACACTCTTGGATGCTTATTGTAAAATAAAAAATTTCAAGAGCTGAAAGAGTCCCCTCTGAACACTGACAGCATCTGAAAAGCGGTTTAACATCAGAGCTGTTTTCTGTTCTCTAAGGTAGACTCAGCTGATACCCACAGTTTCTGGCTGGTTTATTTATTTATATTTGATGTATGTATGTATGTATGTATGTATTTCTTGTTTTATGATATGAGGAACTAGTCGAGTGTGGAAATAACATAAGAGACTTCCTCAATGACATACATGACAGCCGTTTCCAGGGGGGACGTGTGCCTCTGCCTCCTGATCACCGAGGCCATCCATGAAACCACCTGCATGGGTCTCACTGTCTACGGTTAGTTCATAGTCTCAACCTCGAGTTCCTCCCACACTTAGTAAACCTGAAGAGTGATCAGACTGAAAATGTGTAACCAGCTGTTCATTTACATTTACAAATTTTTTGATAATAGTTCTTTTGTCCTGCTTATGAAATGAGCCTTAAAGGATTTAATCCACCCAAAAGCTGATGCTGGAGACCCACCCCTCCTACTCACAGAAACACAAAGAAACAGTTGGTTATCTTTAACGGCCTTATTTCTACCAGCCTAGCATAACCAATAACCCTAGTGATTGTTTTTATTCTGGGAAAAGTAGTTAGTAGTACACAGACACAGCAGGGAACAAGAATTAGTCAGGAAACCCATCTTCTCAGATGCTTTTAAGGGAATGAGCCTTCGAGAATCTCTCCAGATTTTCTGAAGGTCAGAGTTATAACTCCCCTGCTATATTTTTCTTACTAAAATATTTTTGTTCGGTTCCTATCCAGTTTTGAGCATAGTACAAATGACTAAGTATTTTGTACATATACTATTAAATATAATGCTTTGAAATACAGATAAAAATACTGTTACAACAATTAAATGTAGAATTAGTAGAAAGTATTAAGATTGTACATGACAATGGAATTATTTCATAGGATAATTCTATGTATGTATTATCCTATTTACATGGAAAAGATCTTTGGTCATCTGTGTTCCTTGGTCATCTGTGAAGCTGTAACTTCAAACAAAAAAGGGAACACATTCTTTTTCATTTTGATTATCTTTGAATTTTCTACTTCTTTACGAACACGTAGTGTGACACATATTAATATTAGCCTTAACCTTCACATCCAGTAAAACATTTATCTTATCATTGCCTTCTATCTTTTTGAACATATCTAATGTATCTTCTGTGTAATATGTGTCCATTATTTTTTTCTTAGAATGTCATAAGTAATTTTTACGTTTATTTGTTGAGAATATTTTAGAGTCAATCCCTCCTCTGCGATTTAATCTGTTCTTCCTTCTTTCTTCCTTTCCTTCCTTCCTTCCTTCCTTCCTTCCTTCCTTCCTTCCTTCCTTCCTTCCTTCCTTCCTTCCATCTTTCTTTCCTTCTTTTTGCACTTTCTTCATAATTCAGACCATATTTCCATTTAGCTAATCAAATTCCTGAAACTTCTAAGTACGCTTCACTTCCATACTTTTATAATGTTACCTCATATGTAACATAATTTTATATCACTTGTGTATATGTGGGTATGTCTGTGTGTAATAATGTACTGTCTGTATTGAAAATTTCTAAATCGTATGACAGTACATTGCATTCAGATCTTGTAATTTGACAAAAACATACTTTTTTTTGAGATCTATCCATGATGAGTCTTGTAGTCTAGTTTCATTATTTCAGAAGCTCTCTAGCAGCAGCGTTCAAACTGTGCTCCATAGATATTATATATACATAAAAAGCGTTTCCAGATTCTCAACATCAGTATATGTTTTTTTCTAAAAATAATCCTTCTGGGAATAAGTCTTTGTTAAGGTCAAGGTGTTCCTTCTCTCTATCACCTTCCTCCTACTTTACAGAATAATTCTAAATGACTGTGTAGAATCAATACTCTTGAATCAGTTTCTTTTCTTTTTTGCTTTCGATAACGTTGAAGAAGGAACTAATCAAGCTGCCAGCTATCTGATCACTAGAAGTCATGACTGGTGAGAGACCAGTGTGTCATTTTTGGCACATGACTCAGAACGAACTCAAAGAATCAAATGACAAGACTCCTCGCCTGTTTGGTAATTTGTGAGGACGTAGTGACAGCACCTGTATCTATAGCAACGATGCTGACCTTTGACTCATTCAGGCAGCAAGAAGTGCTCCTTCAGGGACGCAGGAACAGAATTTAAAATAAATCACAGTTTTGCTCATTTAGACGTGCAGATGAAATTAAATGATGTTTCCATTTTTGTGTTTAAATTTATTAAAATTTATAATACATTTCCATAGTTTGGTCAACTTTTAACACTAGTCATTGTCATAAATCAATGCTGACTATTAACTTGGAAAAATACAGTTATAGAGACTTTTTAAAAAATCTATTTTCCTATATAACTTTTTAGGAGAGACATGATGAAATGATTATTAAAATAATTTCAAGTATAAAATATATTAAGATACAACTCTGTGGGGAAAATGTAATGGAATTATATTCGAGGAGAAAAGATAAAATGTAAAAATTTCTGACTTATAAGGAAATGCATGTACGGTATAGAGGGTAGCAAATCACTGTACTATTCAGATTCTTCTGGAAAGATTTCAAAGAGTGATCCAATAGTTTTATTTTTTAATGTCTTAGAAAGATTTTAAATTTTGCATGAGGTCGAGCGGGAAAGTATTTTAAGAGTGAGCGGATACTCAAAAAAAAAAAACAAAAAAATTCATCCAATAGAGAGACTCAAGCCTATTTTCCGCTTTTCTGGGTGGAACGTACCCTGATTTCTGAACTTAGAGGCAGGAAATGCTGGTGGACTTTAGGTGAGGAGTTAAAAAAAAATGTGTTCTTTGTTCTCATTGCTCAATGCTAAAGAACCTTGTCACATTGGTTGCTGCCTGTGGTTAATTGGTTGCCATGTGTTTATGGGAAATTTGTTTATAGTTTATGACTTGATTGCTGCTTTGTTTTGCTGCTGTGGTTTTTCATCTGTCCCTCCCTTAAATTTTAAAGTGTTTTTGTAGAAAATTGGGAAAAGGTAAGCTAAAGACTTAGATACCATCTTAAACAAGTAGTTTGTACTGATATTTCAATTCAAAACCAGCAAATATCAACGTATAGAACAATCTTTTACATTTCTAGAATATTTTTAATACTTAATTTTAATACAATAAAACCTTGAAAATATTTTTCTATATTACCGTCAATTTTAAAATACACTACAAGCATATGTAAAACATCTAAGATAATTAACGGTCATTATTTTTACTTCTCCAATGAATACAACATCTTAATCTGTCTTTCATAGGAACAATTCAAAGTTAATTTCATGGTTGTCCATTCTTAAATGCTATCATTATTATTATATTTTTATTAATGTAGGGCAAACTGCTCAGCTTAGGTTGTAACAAGGACTTGAATTACTGTTGGAACCACAGAGAATTAAACAGTTGGAAGTCTCAAGCTGAATGACTGTGGGGAAAAAATAATGTCATGTTTCTTAACCCGCTCATGTTGCAAAATAGTTTATTTAGTTTTAATCTATACGGAGATAAAAACCACACACATGTATTTAATTTTCAAGTCGGATTTCTAAAAAGAAATGTTTAAAATTATTTATCAGTAGCATAGCTGGGGAGGCACGAAATGAATTCCAGAAAACTGACACATTGCGTTAACTGGGGAATGTCCCCACAGATGGGTGCTGGCAGCTCCAGCCAGTCTCCTTTGACGACACCCGGTCAGGAGGGGAAGGGGAGCCTCATCCTGTGAGAGGCAGACCTAAAATGGAAATAGAATTACTAGCCTCTCAGAGTGTCTGCTGTTAACGAGAAGGCATTGACTGGGAAGAAACGGGGTGCTCAGAACTGGCTTGGGGACGTATAGGCGGATCCCGATGAAACCAGTGTCCGCTGATCTCCAAAAGATCCTCTTATTCCCAACACACAGTCTCCTGGGAGAGGCCATAGGTCCTTTTGGTGGAAGCTGGGAGAGAAAGACTATGAATTGGCAGCGTGGTGGGGGTCCTTTCGCAAGGGGACCCCGCCTCCCTTTCATTCCAGCGCTTCTGGGTCTGGACACTGGTTCAGCTCTGGGGAGTTAGTTACTGGGGGCCCAAACGCTCGGTTTTGGAAATTCGGGTTAGACTTTTGTTCCTTTGACCTAGAACTCTGTAGCTCATGCGGATCAAGTAAGAATTCGGCAGAGTGCCCGTGTGCTACTCCCAGGGGCACTGGGTTACTAAGCAACACCGCAGGTCCCTGTAAATCTCTCCGCCTGATGGCTCTGCGGTCCACCAAGGCAGCCGCGCCCACCCGCCCTGGGTGATTAAGTGTCCCCTGCGGCCCCGCCATCTCGGATCCCGTGATCCCGATTGCATTTAAAGATCCCCGCTGAGTGGCAGCAGTTCCGCTATCATTTCTGAATATGATAAGAAAGGTCAGGTAGAAGCCACTAGAACTGACTCTGCCTGGGCAAACAGTAAACCAAAAGCACTACTATATTCCTGGAGAACCTGTGCTTTAGGGGTCCGGACTCAAAATCATGGCCAGATCCCATGCCAGGAACTTTCTCTCTCATGTTTTCGTCTAGGAGTTTTACAGTTTTAGCCCTCAAGTTTAGGTCTTTGATCCGTTCTGAGTATTCACTGCCTTTGATCTCAATGGTTCGCAAAGTTAATTTGAAATTTCTGAGTGAAAGAAGCCTGTACATTTTAAAAAATTATTTTATTTAAAATCTTACTAAATGTGTCATGATATTTTGAAATGGAAAAAAAAAATACCAGAAAACATTAATAATTTTAATTTTAAAAGAATATTTATAAATTAGTAAAAAAAAAAAAAGGGTATTTTGAAATGGAAAAAAAAATACCGGAAAACATTAATAATTTTAATTTTAAAAGAACATTTATAAATTAGTAAAAAAAAAAAAAAAAGGAGGCAATTCATGAGGAGATGATAAAAATGTCCAATAAACTCATGGGCAAACTGAATTAAATAAAGAGATAGCATTTTCAGTTTTCTAAGAGAAAAGTCAGTCCGTTTCTCCCTTGCAATAGGCCTGTATTTCTACAGAAGGTCAAGATAGTTATCCTGCACGGTTATGTATGCATTAACTCCCAGTTCTTAGAACGTCAGCAAGCCCACGGGGCAAATCCAAAGTCTATGGATAAGAAAAACTCTTGGATGCAGCGTCAGCCTTTAGCCGGGAGGCCCAGGAAAAAAGGTTGTGCTCAGAATAGGTTTCATATTTGCTTAACAAATGATAACACATTTAAAAAAAAAATTCTGATTAAAACTGGTCCAGTTTCTAAGCTGGGGAAGTCAGACATCCTCAGCCGGGATCGCCCAGTAAAAGCAACGTTCTCTCTCTCTGTCTCTTTCTCTCTCTGTCTCTTTCTCTGTCTCTGTCTCTCTCTGTCTCTCTGTCTCTCTGTCTCTCTCTCTCTGTCTTTCTCTCTCTGTCTCTCTGTATATTTCTTTTTGACTGGAGAGGAAAACAACTTCCCCCTTTGGACCCGCAAACCATAAACAGCAGCATCAAGGGGACAATCAAAGGGAAAGGGACGGAATGATGTCACACGAATATAGCAAACCCCGAGGGCCAAACCTGTGCCATCTCGGCCCCCGGGACTGATGGCGGGAATGACGAGCAGCACAGATCCCGGCGCCAGGGAGGGTCTCAGTGCCAGCGCCCGAGAGCCCATGGTCCCCCGGGGTCTGCGCGTCAGTGAACTTTGAGTCCCAGGTCCCTCGCCAGGCGCAGCGTGTGTGGCGGCCACCGGCACCCGAACGCACCTGCGTCGGCCCTCTCATGAGACGAGGGTGCAAACTGCAGGGCAGGACAATAGCGCGCCTGCTTAATTTAGACATCGGTGGTGCAGATTTTGTAGGATGTATTTAAGATAGAACTCTTAGTGTATAAGTTGCAATCTGGCTAAGTCCACAAGCCGAATTTGCAAACGGGGTCTGGATGTGCGATGATGTCATCCCCGCTTAGCATGGCACGAAGAAAGGATCACATGATACAGAAACATACCTGATATCCGTCTATATTAAGTGCATGTGCGGCCATTTAAATAATCCGTCTCGGTGACTTCACGGCATCCAGCAGCAATAGCTTGGGGATCCCGGTCCCTGGGGACGGAAAAAAGACCATCTTATGTTTCAGACCCAAATTTCTCACCGTAGCGGAGTTATTTGCCATTTTTGAAGAGAAGACTTGTAACGTTGCGACTTCAGATTTCTGAGACCTGTTTAACTCAAAGGACAAAATAAACAAAAACAAAAACAAAACAAAAAAAACCTCACTGGGCATTGCCCTAACTAAAAACGGATTCTGGAATATTCGGTTTCTTCGCATCATCACTCCTCCTTCCAACTTTTTTACGCCAAGATTTTTCTACTTTGCAAACACAGGTGTTGCCTATTTGCCAAGTGCAACATCCCAACTCCGACTTCATTTTCCCCGCCGTGAAGTTTCGGTACGATGATCCGGCTGCTTTCCTGTCACGTTCACAACTTCCGCCACCCGGAGTTGGGTGCCCGCGCCATCCGCGTTTCGAGCTTATGCACCTGGACTTCTGGGTCGAAGCAGTAATCGGAATAGTGTGATTTACGGAGGGCCAAGGGAGCAAACCATGTAACGCAAGTCATGAGCATTTCGGGATGGACGGCGGGCTATCCGGGCCCTCCGTCCTCACCTGCGATGGTGTTTGTTATGTGAGCTTACCTAGACGCTCCTTTCACGTCCTACAGAAGCCACTCCAGAGCTTTTCCTTCTCTTCAAATCCAAATCCGTTGCCCCAGCTTTTCACTCGGCAAATCATTGAAAACAGAAGATAATAAAGGTGCTTCTAGTCAAATTAATTGTAAAGGCGCAGGAATTAATATGCGTGTAATAGTAGGGGAATAGACAGAATTGACTACAAAATCCAAAATATAGGACCAACCATATATAGAATTAGGTGCAAAAACAAGGTGGCGTTTATAGCAGTGGACGTAGATGGATTATTCAATGCATGCCGTGAGACCCGCTGATGTTTCCACGACACTCATATGTGCACCCAAATAGATTCCCCTTGAGTTTAGATTTCTTGAAATAATGAACTACCGTGGTTCTTGGGAAATTACTGTCTATGTCACATTTCCAGGCCACTAAATATTTTAATTTATCTGCCTCAATTTCTCTCGCACGATTTTATCGTAAACCCCACCTTACCATTCATTGTTGAAGTTATTCCCAACTCCCTTGGAATAAGGTGCCTTTCCCTCCTGGACCTCCACTGGGACCCGGATATGTCGTGTCGACCTCTGAATCTTTGCCGGGTACGTGACAAGGGCTTAGCGATGGATTCATTTTGATTGGGAAAACTTTCATTCTACAAACATTTATTGAGTGTCTACTATACATGTAGAAGACGGTGTGAGTTATAAGAGACAGAGCTATGATGATAAATAAGATCAAGGGCCTGTCCTGGGTGCTTTCATAGCCCATTGGTTGAGGAAGCTTGATCTGCGGAAAGAATTTAATTATATGTAAAAAAAATTTGGATGCACTTACCCTGAAAAACAACCATTAGGGATGATTTAATAACAGAGTGTGGTCATGTTAAGGTTGGGAAAAAAGATGCATTAAACATCTCTGTCTTCTCGAACACCTAAAAGGTTGATTAAGTGTTAAATGAAGAGTATGTTTCTATAAATAGCTGCTATAAAAAATAGGTTAACTCAGGGTGCACGATTATCATGTTTGGTGCTATTTCAAAATAAGAATGAACCAACTTGTACATAAATTTTTCCTAACTAGGAATTGTGTGAAAATACTTTATTCCTTTGCATGTTATTTTATGCACATTTAATAATTTTAGTTTTATTAGTGCTTGACAATCAGTTCAAAAGGATATTTATTTGGCTTAATCTTGATATTTAATGATATCAACTTGAAAGTGAATGATAACACATATTATAAGGCTCTCTTGTATAAAATATTTATGGAATTCTAAAATAGCTCTTACACATTTATGAGTATTCAAATGTTTCTGTTCAGTTATTATACTAAAGATACCTGGAGAATGTCATTCTTATCCCAGGAGATTATATGCATACTATCTTCGATACAAAGTCCCACTTCAACAAACTAGATGAATTCAGACCTTTAGAAGTTGTGACATTTGCATATAAATTTAAACTCTGCCCCTGAGCTATAAGAATAAATTAATAATCCAATTTAAATATTTGACAGATATGTCTTATAAGAAATATGGTATTGAAAGATACATTATAGTGGGAATATAGTAGGCAAGATATTCTTCTTCATGACATTTAATTTACTATCACAAAGACAAAGTATATGGAGTCCGTGCAATTTGTATTATAGATCTAAAATACACATATTTAATTAAGAAATTTGCCCTAAGGCAGAAATAATACTCTCATTCACAACCATAGGTTAATCATAAATTTATTGATAGAGAAAGAGAATGATACTGTTTTTAATAGAAAATTAGGTCAAATTAAAAGAAAAAAACAACTGTGTCACTTTAGGTAGGACATTTGTAAAATATACATGCCTTAGTCCAATTTTAATTTGATACAGACCTTTCTGGATCAGTAAGTTAAAGCTAAGTTCAATTTTTATTCACCATCTAGGATAAAAAAGGCACTAAACGTTCCTGAATTCAGATTCACTCAAAATGGTTGCATGTAAGAAAATGATAGGTCGTTTTATTGGTTATATTCGAATATATGTCTAGGACTATGTTGATGACGTACATAGATTAGAAGAAGTACTTGACCCACGTATCCGTACGGTGGGCACTCCAATCCCTGCATCGATAAATTGGTGTACATTGAGATTTATTTCACTCGGTTCATGAACCACTGGAGGAAACCCATATGTACGATTCTTCTGTAACATATTGTAATCACATTAGTTTCTTGATATTTGACTTACATTTAATTGACAAATCATTGCTCAGTTTTGCATAATCATATTATAACAACTAATTGAGAAAAGGGAAGAAAAAGAAGAGTTTATGTCAAATACTGGAATATTATTTGAAATTCTCCAACATTTTTATATTCATAATTACTGTATATACTCTTGGCTGACTGGGATATTATGTCTGTCTATCTATCTATCTGTCTGTCTGTTTATCTATCTGTCTGTCTATCTATCTATCTATCTATCTATCTATCTATCTATCTATCTATCTATCTATGTGTTAAACTCCATTTGTTTATTCAGCGTAGTGGAACATTGCTTTTCTCACTTGTTATTTTGCGTTTATGGGAAAGAGACATTCCTGTGTGATGATAAAGCTGATCATTTGTTTCTTAATAACGCTCGTTCTTTGTTTTCTCTG
The DNA here is from genome assembly GCF_000325575.1 of Pteropus alecto. Lineage (NCBI taxonomy): Eukaryota > Metazoa > Chordata > Mammalia > Chiroptera > Pteropodidae > Pteropus > Pteropus alecto. Next base: position 29,677,865 of record NW_006436282.1, read on the forward strand.
TCTGGCAAACTGTCCGGAAGATTAAAAAAATAAAGAAGAGTTCATTGGCTTAGGTATCTCCTGGACACAGGGAAGTTGCTATTCAAAATTGTTCCCCGAATGCTTGCTCTTCAACACTTGGGTTAATATTTCCTTTATAAATGCAAAATGATAGAAGAAGCTACATTTTAGTCTTATCACGAATTACTTTACCGAAGTCCTTGGCCGCTTTCCAGAGCACTTAGTGATGCACCACTGGACGGTGTGGGCTATGATTAGTACTTGAGCTGAGATGTCAGGACAGCTGTGGAATCCATGATGTGTGTGGCCGACTTCAGGTGGGCTCATGCAAGAACGGTTACATTTTCAGGAAGGATATGAGCTACTTTTAAACATAGCCGTTGTTGAAATAAAATAAGAAACATAATTGACTAAACAAATTCAAAAACAAATTCATACTATTCATACTATTCAAACTATTTTCTTTCTAGGCATGTTATATTTTAGTATTATCTATGCTGTTGAAGTTATACCTGTCTCTTGAACCTGTGTGGTGGAAACAACACACAACAACATGCTACTGCATAACAGGTTGGTGGCTTGAAGTTAGCCATGGGAGGAATGGATGCACCATGGAAATCAGAACATTCTTTAAATCAGGGCTTGATGTATAGTTTTGTTGACTATACAGTCTTAAAAAATGATAGGAAAATGTAATTACGTAGAATAAGCTTAAGAGCGTGATATGTCTGTAGTCTTTATGTCATAGATAGCACAATGGTATTTTCATATTAGAAAACTAATATCCAGTTTACCAACTCCTTTCAATGACAAATAACATATGCATGTCTTCATTATTTTACTGTCATCTTTTTCATTAATGTATGAAAAAAGCATTGACCAACATTCATGTCAGAACTACAGTTTTGTGTCAATTTCAACCATAATTTTGGTACAGATATAAGAGCCTGGCAGTCAATGAAAGCATTCTGTGAAAATCAAATGGATAATTGGAATGATCAGAAGTATTTTATATATCCTTTATGTTAATAATATTTATAATAATTATATATAAATTTAAGTACACATAAATTTTCAACTTAAAAGTATATAAAATTTAAAATATCCTTTGTTAAACAATTTGTCTGTACACCATTGTATGTATTCAAAAAGTTATGTCCTGGGAATTTATCCGTCTCCACAGTCCAGTCAAGTATAGCCAATATTGTTCATTAAGACTTCTGTCTCTTTGACCAATCCAAGATCTTTCTCAAATAGGAAATCAGAAAGATATTCAAATGATACCCAATATCACAAACTCCAGCAAAAATTGTGTCTCAATGTATACAGTGAGATTTGCAAACAAGCTATCCTGAAGATATTTGGAATGCAATTTTTTGTTAATTATGTGGCACTGATTCATCTTTTTCAATCTCTTTGTTAAAATTAGCACCCACATACAAAAAAGAGCAAGTGTTGAAATAGCATTCAAATGCCATCATTCAATGAGGCACTGGATCTCATGAAGAATAACCACCAATTACAAAGAATGGGCCACTGAACGTGATATTTGATACCTAGCTCAACCCTAACTATTTGGGAAAAAAAAAAATTTTGACTGGAGAGGAAAACAACATGTGCCTTCTTCCCCATGCCCATCCTCCAACTTTGTATCAGAGAATTAAACCTGAAAATGAAGCAGAAAGCATTGAATTTATCTCCCACAGAGTTTCTTGCCAAGAAACTCTATCTCATTTTCCACATCCACTTAGAAGATTGTAGCTTCAGGTAACAGAATAGTTTCAAGGGAACAAGAAGCAGAATGTACTACATGAAAGAGCGGTGTGTAGGGTAAGATCAGAAATACAAAAAGCTGTAGTCTTCAAGGCATGGTTGTTGGCAAAAACTAACTGTAACGCAGCTTATTTAATGCCATGGTAAACTAACATAGCCCTTGATATTCAGGGGATAAATTAGTGTGAAATGTGAAAAATGATATTCAGCCCAAGACATATAAAAAGGAATATTTATAATGCAAATGGCTTTCATGGTTAAAAAATAAAGAAAATGGGAATTGAAGGTTTAATTAAGAGGATTTGAAACTCAAAAATAAAATAAACTTTGGAAAATGAGAAAAATGACAGTAAACTTAAAAAAATTAGAAAACGGAAAGTTGGTGGCAATTAATGATCAAATTAAAGACTATTTTAAAATAAATAAATAAAATGGGAAAACTTCAAAACATTAAAGGAAGGAAAAAATAGAACATATTGCAATAATCTCAATTAACTGAGACTTACAAAATTTTACTTTGTGCATTGCTATGTTTTTAGAATTTGCTTTTCTGTAGTAAATCATCATAGAAACTAATAATTCCTAAATTTATCTCAAGATGTTCGAAAAATTGAATAGACAAACAAATCATAGTTATAAAACTGTCTCAGAAAAGTACTGGCCAGATGATGACATGAGCTAGAAAAATATTAAAGCTTTTCATGAACAGATAATTTCCATCATGATAAACTTTAGTTGATATTTTTTAGATTTTTGTGGACACAGAAACTAAAAATTTTTCTAGATTCGTTTTGTAAGACCAGCATAGTCCTGATGGCCACAGATGAAAAACAGAATCACGGAAAGGACATGGTGGCCCTCAATGGTGACAGATACACACACGACGATGAAGGATTCTGTATATCTAAATTTAACAGGTGGTGATAAAATTATTAGAACACGACATGAGTAATCATACAGTATTAACCTATTAATAAATTTAAAATAGATAGTTTCAGTTTACTATGTATAGAAAGTATTTGAAAATTTAATGTCTCATAAAAAGTCAATATGAAAAATAATAACAGAATTTTACTTTCTTAGTATGGTATTTTGTCAATAGCAACGATCACAGAAAATGCTGAAGCACTGTAGTCTTCATCATTAAAAGCTTTAAGAAGGTTATTCATTCTCATCACTGCTACAGAACAGTTTTTTTTTCCCCCTTTGGATTTTAGCCATTCCAAAAGGGTAGAAAAAAGTAATTAAATGTACTCAACAAAATTGAACAAGCACCATTATCATTATTTGCTAGAGGAAATATTTTGTAACTGAAAATTCAAGCAAATCTGCTGAAACACATTGGAACTCAAAAAAACAAACCGCAAACACAATTCAGTTGGAAAATGACAAAATGAAGAGTAAATATTATACCCTTTGTAGTGTATATGGAAAAGCAGATGAAAAATTAAGAATCTTATTTATAGTAGTATAAAAGTATTTTAAAAAACAGGACCAATTTTTTTACCACATAAGACCCATGTGCAAATATTACAAAAATGCCATTGAGAGACGTAAATAAATGTTAAATAAAAAGACAGATAACCTTGACTAAATTAGCCCTCCGTGACACAATATTTCTACATAAAAGAGACAAAGCATACGATTACATTCTTCATAGGGATAGTATGAATTATATAATATGCGATTAACATTCATACATAATACACAACTTTAAAATAAAAGTAAATAAAAAGATTATTTGTTCAATATTGTAACTAAAATTAAACACAATTCACACTTCCTCTTAAAACAGTCTCTCTGAAGTGACAAGGATTCTTAATTCTGTTCCCTCTCTGAAAACATATGTGAATAAACTGCATAGGAAACCACCAACGTCCCCACAATTGTACCCCGTGATGCAGATCAGGTCACTAAGGGGAAAAACATGTACTTATGGTTCTAGATTTTGTTAAGAGTGTAAGATTGAAGATATTTCTCTTATGTATTATCGGAAGAACTGACAAAATATGTAATCTGGGGCTATAGTTTTATTTGCGGGAAAACTTTTAATAATGAATTGATTTCTTTCATTGATATTAGATTGCTTGGCATTTTTACTTATTTTTATTTCATGTTTGGAAGGTTGCATTTATTTTTGAAAAACTATGTTATTCACTGTTCATCATATACTCTTGTCTTTTTAACATATTACATTTTTTGTATTCATGATATTAGTCATTGTGTTTTTCCACATTTTTTTCTTTAATAGTTTTGCCAGGAGTCTAACAATTTTATCAGTTTTTTCAAAGGGCCTACTTTTCAATTATTAATTTTTCTCTGTTTAACACATTTTTTATGCAATTAAAATGTTCCTGTTTTTATATTTATCATTTCCCGTTACCTACTTAATTTTTAAGTTCGATTCATTCTTTTCAGTTTCTTCAACTGGACATTTAAATCACTGATTTATTTAATGTTATAATTTCTTTTCAAATACACGCTTCTATAAATTCACACTCTGATCACTACATTTTCTGGCTCCCACAAGTTTTGCTACATTTCTCATTATTATTCAATTTAAAATGTATAATTACATTATGATATCTCATTCGAATAATGGTTTGTTTAGTAATCTCCTGCCTTATGTCTAGAGAGTCGAACGTTTCTTTGCTTTTATTTTTTATTTTTTGTTTATTACAATTACATATTTCACTGAATTAACATCTACCATCTTATTTTTTCATCTCTGTCTTCCAGTGGCACCTTTTATCCTCAGCCAAGCCTAAGTTCTCAGACTCCAGCCTTGGAGTCTGACTTGGTAAATGTTGAGGATAAAAGATACTTCTGTGGAATTTTATTTCCGTCAGTCTTTGTCTCTTCTGAGGTTTTCTGATGCCTTTAAACCTCTGATTTCATAATTCGTCTGGCTTTTCTTTCTAGCACGAGAGAGATCATTGTTTCCTGTGGAGTAGTCTACTGCTGTAGACCAGTCCATTCTACTTATAATCGAAAGCTTAGTTACCATTTTTATGCTACTCATGCTAATTTGAAAACTGTGTTTGTATTCTTATTTTAGAAGACATTCCACAACGGTATTTATTTGTCTTTTTCTGTGATACGTTCCCTGAACTAACCTAACCATATTTATTCCTTTTCTGACTGTAGGTTAAATTTGTCAATTTGTAAATAGCTTAGAGTAAGGATATTAAGTGGATTTATAGAGTATCTTTACTTTTGTTCCCACTAGCAATCATTTTAAAGTTCCTATCTCTAAAATAAATTTTGGAGGAGATAATCTTGTTTCTTCATAGGTATGAACGATTGATTGCATGCTTTATCTACTTTTTTACTTGTACTTGGTGGATGTTGCTGACTAATGAATGCTCGTTACGCTTAAAAAACAAAAAACCAAAAAAACATACATTTATTATTTTGCAGTGCTCCAATTTAGAAACACAACACCAGTCACCAGGGGCTGTAATCCAGGAGTAGCTGTGGCTACTGGACCCTTTCCTGGGTCTCCAGTGGAGAACGTCCCCTTTTCTAGTCTCTAGAAGTGATTCACACTCACCTTCCATCTTCAAAACCAGCAAATGAAAACTGCCCTTCCTTAGAAACAGCTGCCTCTCACCCATGACTCTTCTGGGCACTTCACCTCAAAGGGATTTGCATCCGTCAATGGTGGTGATAGCCTGGCATGGGCTTGCGGGAGGGCTGCGATCTACCCTACCGTTTATGGAGCTGGAAACCCTACTGTGCATCCAATTGAACAGTTTGCCCTGTCTGAACCATGTTGCAACCCTACTATGTATACCCTGAGATATTTCCACATTATGACCCTTCCTAAATGTTAACTTTTTTCTGTTTTTTTTTTTTTTTTTTTTTTAATAAACACATTATCTCATCCCAAAGTCTCTGCTTTGTTCTACTATCTTTTTTCAGGTCCTACTATGTGCTCTTCAGAAATTCTTTTTGTGAATTGATCATCCTCTATCAGTTCAAAGATGTTCCTTCCTCAATTAAAACATAATAACAATATATATTTTTTGCCACTGCAAGGAGGTGTGGCTGTCAATAATTGTGAAAAAGGTGAGAAAGTGAAATTTTACACTGCATGCAAACTGAAAAGCTAGCCTAGCATATACAGTGTCACAGAGAAACAAGACTTCTGAACGAGGGACAAACGCTTTATCGCTCAAGGTACAAGCAGGAGCTGGAGGCCCCGTATGCTTCTCATGCCGTGTTCTCAGTCCCCGAGAGTAAAAGAAAGGGTCTCAGACCCTGCGCACCAATTGTCAGTGTCTCCGGAGAGAAACACTGACCTGGGGGTTCACCTCTTTCTAGTGAGTGATAACAAGGCTGCCCTTTGTCACCTAACCCCTCAAGTCTGCCCTCTGGAAATGCGACCTTGAGATCTGGGCCAGGCCCAAGCTACTGGGTCTTGTCTTCCTCGAGTGCTAGCCGGGCATGTGCAGAGATGCTCAGGCTCATGGCAGATCGCGTCTCCCAACGGCATCCTGCAAGTCCAACGGGCCGGGGGAAGGGGGAACGGGAGAGGGTGCCTCTCTCTGAGTTACAGTTTGCTTTTCTCTTAAACTTTGAGGGTGAAGGTTTAGGGTATAAAGTTCATATTTCTATAAAGGAAGAAAGTCACTCCATGTCCCTGGATTCAGTGTGATTTGGCCACTGGCCTCTTCCTCGGGCTGGGGAAGGATGACTTGGTCACGCCTCACCTGCTCATATACTCCTTAAAGTTCCACATTCCTTCTATCTGAATTGTTCATTGTTATGGATTAAAAATGTGCTTACCTTGAAACTCAAAGGTGAAATTCATAAGCTTCATATAAAACTTTGAAAAAAAGAAAAAAATCCTTTCAATATTGATTCTGAAGAAATAGAAATTTTCTGCATTTTCAGAGAAAAACAAATCTAGTGAACCTATTACAAGAAATCACTTAGCAAAATGAAGGGCATACTTTTGTGAAGAAGCATAAAGTAAATGTTATCGTCATAAAATGTTCCTTGTTAAAAGATTGTCACTCACTGAAAATTATTGACATGATGTTCACAGAAATGATTATGAGGTATACCAGCTCTTGAAAATTCCCTTCAGTTGGGTACCTACTTGTTTAAAATAAGGAGAATTAGATCAAGGAATGCCACTGAAAACCCGTGCTTCCACAGTCACGATCGCTCTTATCGTGGCCACAGAGTAACTGTCCTGGCATCTCTATTTATTAATAGCCATAATAGGTAAGTCAGGAGACTCCCACTGGGATTTGTTTTACTCAAGATTTCTCGAGGAAATAAGATGCTTTAAAATATTTAACTGAATATATTTCTGGACAGTTTTTCCATGGCCTACTTGACAAGCTTCCATCACCACAGGCATGGCACAGTTAGGGCATTTTTAACCTGTTAGAAATCTATGGACATTCCTCCAACTCGTGAGTGACCTGCCGTTGCTGAGGTGGACAGCCCACCCATCCACAAGTTTAAATAGCACCAAGAATCCTCTCATGTCTTCCATTCAAAGTCAACGATAAGGGAGTTTTCCCCTTTCTTTTCTGATTCCCACACAAAGTGTCAAACGTAGTAAAAACAAATAATTGACTTCCGTGAAATCAGGAAACAAAGCTCCGTATCAAAAACAGTAAAACAAACCCCACAAAATACTGATTAATTTGGGCCTGGGCCCAGTAGGAAACTTCAGCTGATGCATATTATCTTGAATCTCAAGAAAAATACTGACATTCTGAGTGTTATTGCTTTAAAAGCCCTAAAAATTTGTTAATTGGAACAAAGAAATACATAAATGGACATATCACATGCAAAGTAGAGAACGGTTCAAAACTGAAATCAAAGTAGGTCCAAAACACATTTCTTATCGATTATGACCATCGAGGGGCAGAGGTGAATTAAATAAGAATGGATTGTCTCATCCAGAGTAATGATTTTAAATGCCCATGGGAGCTAACAATATATGTGGCTTGAAGTTAGAACTGAGAATCTCGAAAAAAAGATAAAACCATGAAAGGAATCTAGAGAAAAGCATAATCTCATCCCTTACGAAAGACCCCCTGGTGATTTTTTTTTCAGTCCTATTTTTACATCTACTTAGAATTTTTCTGCACTTACTGCTCAGAAATTAAAAAAAAAAAAAATCTGTTTTTCTTTAGCAATAGTTCCTTGTCTTGTTTCTCTCATTCTGCCGTAAAGTTTCCGGTAGCCTCTCTAAATCGGTTAAGATGACATATAAAAACAAAATCACTTAGTGAAAGTTTTTTCAGGGAACATTAAGTGTTTTGACCGACTTCATTTAAAACCGAAAGGATTACAGTATTTCCTAAGGATAATAAACATTTTCTGGGTTAACCCCTTTGAATTTCAATTTTTTAAAAACATTTAAGTAGGTTTTATTATGCACCTTAATCTCAGACTTGTACCTGTCAGAACTGGGAGAATATAAATTTTCTTTCTCACGGCAGCCCTAGCAAACACACACAATATTTAAAAAGCTCCGATAGTCCATAAAATGCAACATTTTAAATAAAGTCATTACAACGCATATAAAATGCTTTGGAACCAAAAGAGCATTTTCGATGCCTGCACATGAAAGCAATTTCAGAAAAAAAAATACCGAATTATCCAAATAAACAGTGAAATATAAAAATGTTATTACATTAGGAAGACTGTTTTTTGAAGAATTCTATATTTCACTGTTTAATGTTTTTAGTAACTGTTAGTTTAATAGAAACAGTTGCTTAATGGACTCCTTATCTACTGTGATGCCAGCTCAGAGGATTTGGGTAAATTTTTACCAACAGAGAGAATGTCTTTAAGATGATACCACCGCTTAGCTAGTTAATGTCTGTGACATTAAAGACGGAATCAAAGTTTAATTGCTTAGTGCCACAATCAGAAAGAAACCTCAAGGGATAGAGGACAAGAAGGACATTATTCCACGTGAGGAAACAAACTTCAGCAAAGGCACATTTCTGGCGTGTCACACCAAGCTTTTTTTGGTATGAGAAACTTAAAATTATGGGGGGAAAGAAGAGACACACAAGCGGAATTTGACAGCTCTGTCTAAGATTCCAATAAGCGACACCATTCATGCACGCTGTGAGAACTGAAGATGGGACCTGAGCCTGGAGCCTCGGGGGCAGGTTTAATGGCAGAAGATGACGAGCCGGCAGACCGTGGTGGCTGTTGATCAATCGCAGGAAATGAGGATGGAAGAGACGCGTGAGTTACAGAGAGAAGGAGGGTCACACTCGCTGATTTACGTTACACCTGCCATGATCACCGATGTGGCGAAAAAACGGTTTGCGTTTTATATCTTATTATGAGCATTATTTCCTCCCCTCAAAAAGGATTGGGAAGACCTGTATGAAAAGGGAGTGTACATTTACACCCGTGCAAGAAAACCTAAAGGAATAATATTTCGGTGAAACTGGTTATTTAAAGTGTGATTATCTGCTGAAGGCCAAGGGGGAAAAGAAATGGAAGCAAACTGTTGTTCCAGATCTTGACCCTCAGAGAAGAGCAATTCCTGACGTGTGGGGAACTGGATGGCGACACGGACCACAGCCCGTCCGAACCAGCAAGCAGAGAACGATCTGGCGTGGAACCATCACAGCAGCGGCTCTGTGCAAACCACTGAGGGCAAATGACAAACGCTTGCCGAGGGATTGCGCCGGAAAATTCCTTTATATTTATCCTTTACAAAACGGCCTCTCGCTTTTCATCAGGCCAAACTGAACACTCTGGGGAGGTGAGTGTGGGGACCAGTGTCGTGCGTGGCCTGTTTTGAATGCCCGTTTTTGAGAAAGTGAGTGTGGATGTCTTTATAAGCGTCTGCACCGTTTTATTGTTTTATGATTCACAGCATTGTCACAAAAATTAACCAACTAAAAATGCCACCAAGAGACATCAGTGCAGAAATATGCCCGTTCCTTAATTTGATGCATACGCATTTATTCCAAAGTTGCCTTCTCTTTCCTTAATAGGGAGGGCGGGGTAGAGGTAGACAGGAGAGTCACAGCGATGGCTTCGGAGTCAGAATAGCTTGGCTGGGGTTCGAGGTCGGTGAGTCCCAAGAGGGACATCAGACAAGTTATTTAATGTCTCAGAACTCGTGTCTACATCTCTGTAATGAGAGGGACATTGGCACCAAGCTGCCCTTTTCTGCTCCGTACCAAATATGACACAGTGAGCACGTCATAGCAAGTTTACTGCCATCCCCCAATGCTGGCTTTCATAGCGTGTTCTCATCTGTCGATCCTGTCTCCTCAGTGACACCTGCAGGCTCTCCTTTAAGGATTGTTTTGTTTGTTTGTTTTGTTTTTTTGTCTTTTTCCCTGATGCATCTGATTTGTTCCCCTCTCGGCATTATTACATGCCAGCGAGACTCTGTTTTGACAATGAATTCAGCCTTCCCCTCTTCAGCCAATTAATCTAAAGCTGTTGACACACTCTTGTCTTGGTGTTGTATATTTGCCTGATTTTGGTCGACAACCAAAATCTGTATTGCAACATGGCCAGAAATTCCAACAGCTGAGCTATTGCTTGGACAGTTATAACTTCCCCCGCTGGGAATCAGGCAAAAGGTTTTAGTAATCTTGACTGCCCCAGTTAAAGGAAAAGTGAGAAGCAGGGGTCACATGACACAGGAATGGACGTAAAACTAAACAAACAAACGAACAATGAAAGATGAGTCTACCAAAACTAAAAATCTTGATACAGGTAGTGATGATAATCATAGTCACATACATAACACCTAATAAGCACTGGATGCTTACTCTGCAACAGGCATCTTGCTAACCCCTGTATGATCTTGTTCTATTTAATCTCCATAGTAACCATGTGAAGTCAGACTTGACTTTCTGCTTCTCCTTGGGTCAATCTGTTTATTTTCCTCAGAACAGGCATATGATTTGATGGAATCAACTCACTTTGCCATCTTTTTTTCTAGCATTGTTTTGAAAGCTCTTAAATTAAAGTTGTCCTCTGTAAAAATTTCTTGTTACTCATTGTAAGAAGACCTCTGGAGAGACCAGATCTTTACCCTAAAAATCACATTTACTCACATTCTTACAAACATACTGAATGCTGCCTGCTCCATGTCTAGTCGCTGTGTGGCTAGCTGATTGGAATTCCCTCGCCCTAAGTGAGTTACCACTTGACTGGATCACCTCAGAATCTCTTTGCCGAAACAATTCACTTCCTTGAATCATGCACTTGGCCTTCTCCTTCAGCAACAACCCTTCTGAAGCCCTTTCTCTTTCTCACCAATTTTATTTTCATTAAAAAAAAAATAAAAGAAAGGGAAAACCAAAAAGAAAATGGCAAACTGTCTCAGAGCTGTGCCTGATTTTGCAAAATGGAGCTAACCTGTGTCTTGATTGTGGAAGAAAAGTCAATTTGGAAAGCATTGACTTGGAAAAACTTAATTGCTCATAAAATTAATTTATGGATAACTTTATTTGATGTTTGGAAACAGGAATACAAATGAACCAACGGTGATGTGTATGAATTTCCATGGCTAGCTGAGGAAAGGTAACTGACAAGAATAGAAAATTGAAACGAATGAGAAAGTAACGGTTGATCTCTCTCCTGAGAAGCTCCCGTATTAGGTTATAAGCAACGGACAGTTACAGAATAGATCAACAATAGGAATCACAGACAAGTTTAAAATTTAAAAAAAAAAAAGAAATTGAATTATATTACGAAACTCAGTGACTGATATATACTGATAAAATCAGTATAGGTACATGTGAATTTATAAACAAAATTAAAGAAAATAATAGCTTCTGAAGAAGTTACAAGATGAATAATTTGAAATTTG
>NW_006436282.1:29689600-29711044 GCF_000325575.1 Pteropus alecto
AAGTGTAGGTGAGTGTGCACATCTATCTTAGTGATCTTGAACGCTTAGAGTCAAGCATGGATTGATATTAGTAGAGAAATGAATGCAATTGTGGACACGTCTTACAATGCACGGGTATCAATAGCATGGTCGTTATGAATATTATCCTCATATACGATTGATAGCTATTTGATTGGTTTAATTCTCGTAGCGCCTTCTCCCCATTGTCCCAGTTTAAGACACTTTCCCCCCTGCGATGTGATTGGCTGCTCTCTCCTCATGATCCCTGGAGGTGGAGGGTCCATTTCTGGTAGTGTCCTGGAGACCTTTGGGAATGGCCATCCATCGAGAGGTGAAGCTTCATGCACCGGGCACTGCTGCCTCTCGTGAGTAATTGAAATGTGACCCGCAGGTGCTCGAGGTGCAGATGGCGTGAAGTTCGGGGCTGCGTTGTGACCGGTTGGAAGATGCTGCGTGCGTGAACCTCTGGGTGTTCCCAGGGCATCCACGCCAGGCAGCTCTGGGAGGAACGCTTACCCTGACCCGCCCTTGATCCAGATCCCTCCCAGGACGTGTTCGGATGATGCCAGTCACCAGCCTCAATTCTGCCCACGTCAGGAAAACGCACACACGCTTCTTCTTACCTCAAGCGCTTGAGGTCGCTTGGGAAGCCTTGCTCTCACTCTGGGTGGATAGTCACCACTCAGTTACACACGCTTTTCTTCCCATTACTAAGCCATGGAGAAAGCTTGCTTTTCGAGAAAAAATAGTCCCACGTTATAATACAGTACCAACGCACACTTAAATGCATGGGCGCACATGGGCGTGGCAGTCACACTAGAAAACAGTTGAGAACATACAGTAAGGAGTAGCGTTTGTTCAGCGTCTGCCTGTGGAAGGCGCCCTCTCCAAGTGCTTACGGCGATCCTGTGCGCCCAGGACCATCCCTTCTGGCTTACGCTTGAAAACAGTAGGATTTTGGAAGCTAATTTACGGAAAGTGAGCCGCCGAGTCGGGCTTCGAAGACGTCGGGTCGGGATGCAGGCGACGCGGGCGCGGGCGTGTGTCTGAGTTTCTCCTGCCTCTGGGCACTGAAATTCAGAAGGTACCGTGGGAAAGCGGTCCTTAGCATTTGCACCCAGCATAATCCGCCTATCGCGTCAAGTCCAGTTGACCTTGAACGACACGGGTTTGAATTGCCTGGGTCTGTGGAATTGTTTCAGTAAACGCCTATACTATTTTCCATCAGCAGTTGGAAGCCCATTGGTGTTGAGGATGCTGAAGGCCCACTGTGTGCATCCCTGTTCCCATTCGAACAGGGAACGCGAGCATCCGCAGATTTGAGTGTCTCCAGGGAGTGCTGGAACCAAGCCGCCCTGGATACCAAGCAGGGTACGATGATCAAGTGGTATTTGTCTTGTATTGTGTTACTACTGTGTATTTCCTTAAGTGATTTTTAGGTGTGAAATCAATCCTGCTTTCTTATGATGGATCCCATTTGTTAATGGTTTATAGCAGTTTTTATAAGGTGTGGGTTTTATTTGCTAATATTTTTTAAAGGGTTTGAATTTATTTTAATTAGGATTAGGTGTCTGGAGTTTTCTTATAAAATATTTGTCTTGCCTCATAGAATGAGTTAAAAAGTGTTCTCTATTTTCTGACATAATGTGAAGAATTGGTATCATCTCTTCTTTAAATATTTGATAAAATATAGTGGTGAAACCATCTGGACCTCAGTTTTTCTTGTGGGAGGAATTTTAATTGTTAATTAAATGTCTTCACTTGATATAGTATGCATACTTTCCATTTCTTTGTGAATCAATTTCGATAATTTATATCTTTATTGTAATTTACACATTTTATTCTAGATGTTTAATTTTTGGCATAAATTAGCATTCAAGATGTTAATTTATAATTATTTTAAATTTATAAGATCAGTAATAATATCCCCTGTTTAAATTCCTGATTTTTGAAAAATTGTATTTTCTCTTTTGCTTTTTCTTGGCTGATGTAGCTGAATGTTTGGCAATTTTGTGTATCTTTCCAACAACGTGATGTTTGGTTTTATTGATTTTCTTATTGTTTATAGTTCCTATTTCTCTGATTTCTGCTTAATTTTTGTTATTTTCTTGCTACTGCTTACTTTGGTCTAAAGCTATTCTCATTCTAGTTTCTTAGAATGGAAGGTATCGATTTGAGGCCTCACTTTCTGATAAAGGTTTTTTAAAGCTATATATTTCTCTCTAAGGACAGTTTTAACTACATACCATAAAATTTCATATTTGTGTTTATATTTTATTTCAAAATGTTATTTAATTTTCTTTTTGATTTTTTTTTACCCACTGGTCATTTTAAAGTGTGTTGTTTGATTTGTGAATTTTCCAGCCATCTTTCATTTGGCGATTCTATTTCAATTTGATTATTGTTGGAGACACATTTTGCATGATTTTAATCAGTTTAAATTATTGAAACTTGTTTATAGACTAGCATATCATGTGTCGTGTTCTTGCAAGAATGTGCATTCTGTAACTGTTAGGCAGATTTTTCTATGTATGACAATTAGAGGTGGTTAATAGCTTAATTCAGATCCTGTATGTCCACCTGGATTTTCCGTCTCATTGTTTCATTTATTATTGAAAGTGTTATATTAAAATTTCCAAGGATTATTGGGTTGTTGTAAATTTGATGTCCATATACGTGTGTCTTATTTCGGACTCTCTGTTTTTATTCTGATTGTTTATTTGTTTATCTTTGGGTCAACACAATGTCAATCCACACACTACTTTCTCAGGTACTGTGGTTTTATGTAACGAGTCATGATGTGTAGTAGTGCAAGTTTTTCAAGAACGATTTGGCTCTTTTTGAACTTTTGCAGTTCCGTGTAAGTTTAAATATGAGCTTGACAGCTTCAAAATCTTTGATTTTGACTTTCATTTGGATTGACTTGATTCAGAATTTCTTGAGAGGAAATGAATACCTTTGAATGAATAATCTAATCTACAAACTTTGAATATTTCTCAATTTGCATTTTATGTAGTTTCAATAATTTTTCATAATTTTCTATTCTATGTCTCCTAATCTTGTTTAAGTCTTAATCCAGGTATTTGAGATTTGTTTCTGTTTAAATTAAATTTTTAAAATTAATTTTCTAACTGCATGTTGTTTGTTGTCTTACTCTGCTCAGGCTACTGGGTGGCTTAGGCAGCAGACATTTATTTCTCATACTTCTCATACTTCTAGAGCCTATGAAGTCCAAGATCAAGGTGCCAGCCATTTCCTTTATGGCGAGATCTCTCTTCCTTCCCTGCAGGCAGCTGCCTCCTTCTCAATGTGGCCTCACATGGTGGAGAGAGAACTCTGCTCTCTTTTGTTCCCTGTATGAGGACACCAGTCCCATGACAGGCCCCACCCACCTTCAGCACCTAATCACCTCTCAAAGGCCCCACCTCTGAATAACATTATATCTGAGGTTAGAGCTTCAATATACAAATCTGGAGAGGGCACCCACATTCTGTTCGTAAGACTTGTTATATAAAAATGTATTTTTATATTCAATAATTATAAATTTTAGTTTTGATTCTTCTTTATTAGCTATGATACTTTTTTTTCTTTCACTGTGTCGGCTAAGATATCTAATATAACGAAGTGTCCAAGTGGACACAGTAGGCATTTTTGCCTTGTTTCGAGACTAGACCTATAAGTGCTCTGTCTTCTAGACAGATGGAGTTGTCTTCTCTTACACATTTATTCATTGTTGTTAACGCGGACGGCATGAAATTTTGTTAAATCTTGCATCACATCTACTGAAATGACCACATTATATTCTATTAATGTATGAAGTACACTCGTTGTCTTTTGAAAGTTATATTAACTCTCCTTTTCTAAAATTAGCATAATTTGATAATACATTTCTGTTACGTGCTGTTATTTTCTTCCTTCTACTTCCTTTGGGTTTAAATAAGTAATCAAAAAGTTTTTGATTACTTATTTACAGTAACATTTTCATTATTTTTTCTTATTCTTTATATCTGTGTTATGGATATAGTTATTTAAATTATATATGCTTTGGTTAATTTTTCTTATCCATTCTAGTTATTTTGTCTTTAACTAGCAGCAATTAGTCTATTTACTTTTTTTTCCTTTTTATTTAAACAGAGGTATAATTGACATACAATGAATCAAACATTTTAGTTTAAAATCAGGTGAGTTTTGACATATGTATGTACCTGCAAAACCATCATAATGATCAAAATGATGAAGATACCAGTCATTCCAAGATTCTCCACAGGCCCCTTCAAGTTTATCCTCGTAGTGACTGGTCCCAATGACCAGCACTGGTGGTCTGAGTTCTGTCACTATAGAGTAGTTAACATTTTTGAGGATTTTAGTTAGATGGAATCAAAAACTATGTATGGTTTTTGTATGGCTTCTTTTGCATAGCATAATTATTTTGAGATTGATTCGTGTTATTATGTGTATTAATACTTCAGAACCTCTCAATGCTATGTAAGTAAGAATAATCAATTATCTGTTTTTTCCCCCAGGTTTTGGCTGTTACACAATAGAGCTGCTATAAACATTTGTGCATAAGTCTCTGTGCGAACATACA
Organism: Pteropus alecto; assembly: GCF_000325575.1. Taxonomy (NCBI): domain Eukaryota; kingdom Metazoa; phylum Chordata; class Mammalia; order Chiroptera; family Pteropodidae; genus Pteropus; species Pteropus alecto. Next base: position 29,694,189 of record NW_006436282.1, read on the forward strand.
TTTTCATTTCTCTTGTTTAAATACTTAGGACTGAAATATCATGGTTGTACTGTAACGTTTTGATCTATATTTTTATTTATTTTGTATCACAATACAACTTATTGTGTTTTGATACTTTTTAAAGAAGTGGCAAAATATTTGTATCACTTTTAAATTCTAACCACAGTTTCTGAGAGGTTTAGTTGCTTCATATCCTTGTCATACTTCGCATGATTTGTCTTTTTAACACTGACTTTTCTAGTGGAGATATATCTCAGGGTGATTTTTAATTTGTACTCCTTAATGACTGATGATTTTGAGCATTTTTTTCATGTGGATATTAGTCATTTGTATTTTTTTGGTGACTGTCTATTCAAAGTTTCTACCCAGTTTTTTCATTATGTTATTCATCTTCTCATTAAGTCTAAGAGTGATTTACATATTCTACATACGAATGCTTTGTAAATATATTCTCGATCTGTGGCAGGATGAGGAGAAGTAGAAGAGAGAGCTCTCTCTTTCCATACACGGATGCGTATGCTCCATCAGAAATGCATTTTGTTTTGTTCAGTTTACATGTAGGTTTTCCAACATATTCATTCTTGTCATTTTCTTTATTCCTTCCCTAATGTGGATCATTTTATTTAATCCTGAAGAAATTTGTGTGTTCTTCTTTTACTGTAAGTCAGGTGGTAATGAGTTTTCTCAGTATTTTTTTTAGTCTAAAAATGTCATTATTTCAACTTCAGTTTTAAAGGATATCTTCAACTGGAACATAACTCTAGACAAGCAATTTTCCCTAGGTATTAGAGAGATCTTTCTATTTTTTTCTGTTTTCTGTCTGTGGAAAGGTAGCTATTAGTTTGTTTTACATTTGAAGGTAATCTTTATTTTTCTCTGTCCGGCTGTTTAATTAGATTTATTTTTCCTTTTTACTTTCTCACAGTTGATATAGTATTATCTAAGAATGATTTACATTTTTCGTCCAGCTATTTGTAGTGTTTCTTGAATATTTGATTTTATATTATTCTTCAACTTAGGTTATCAGTTCTTATATTTCTAAAATTCTCTGATATTCTTTACTTTTTCTTCTTTCTATGACTCCAGTGAAATGCACGTTATGATTCTTACACTATTTCTTATATCTCTTACCTTTTTATTCTTTTCTTTTTTGTATCACTAAACTACATTTGTGTGTTTTTTAGACATATTTTCCAGTTTATACTCTTTTCGGCTCTTTCTACAAAGCTCTGAAATATAGCCATTAGTTCTTAATTATAGTTATTTTATTTTTAGTTTATTATTTGTGTTTATAATTTTACAGCTTTTTTCACTATCTTCCACCATCCTCTCATTTTTGTATTTAGTTATTTACACAAATATATTTTAGTTTCTATCTAATGAATTTATGTCTAAAGCTCACGCGGTATTTGTTTGTTATCTGTCTTATCTGCTTTCTGTTTTTGTTTTGTCATTGTTGTTATCGTCTTTTCTGCTCACCGACTTCCATACTCTTTATTGTTATATACACATCGCATTTCCAAAAGGGTTTGTAAAAATAATTTGAAGACTGAGATGATTTTTATTCTCTCCAAAGAGACTATTTCTTTGCTCCCATCAGCCTCTTAAATAGTAAAGAATCCAGAATCACTTCAATTAAATTTCAGCAGCTGAGAGTATTTAAAGGGAGCTCCGATTTCTGCAGGGGCCTGCCTTTCCATGTCAGAATCGTTTCCTGTTAAAATTCGCACTAAGTCACAGGTCTTTCCCTTTGAAGTTCTAGCCGGAAGTGAGAGTCGTAAAACTCTTCTCGGTCCTCAGACCTGGGCAGGGTCTAGATTCCAGGCTCCCTCCGTCCCACCTCCAGCGGTTGTCAACAGTTTTATGGAGCTTCCTCCCCTTGCAATTCTCCACTCTGGAACGAGGAAAATCCCACAACCAAAAAGCAGCACTAAAAGCTGGCCTCATTTCCTTTTTCTTAACCCTCCCCCAGGCCACGTGGATTTAGTGAGGTCTCGGCAACTTGTGAGCTCCCCAATGCAATTAAGTAGATTTTTTTTAATATATATAAAGAATTTCAATTATTGTGATTGGGAGAATTGGCCTGAGTTATGTGTTCTTCCCCTGTGAGAAGCAAAACTCCAAAATGCTCAGAAGATACTCAATAAATAATTCTTAAATGGAAGAATAGAATAACTGTGTGAATTCTGAAAGAAGAAAAGGATGTGAGCATATCGATTTAATTTTAACAGGAAGAGTGATAAATTCAACAGGATGTGGAAAGGCTGTAGTCTTTGCGTTCGCTTTGCTGCATTTGTCAGTTATTTTTAATCTCCAATGATTCTAACACTGAAAAAAATTTTTTTTAATTGCTGAATACTGAAAGTTTTGTGTTTTGAACAGAAATTAATACGAAAACACATGAAATTCAGAGACTTTGCACTTGAAACAGAAATTAATACGAAAACACATGAAATTCAGAGACTTTGAGAATGAGAAGATAGTATAGAAAGAAACGAAAATAAGTTCAAGGCAATAAATACACGGTAAGTATTTCTGTTTCCTGTTAAAATTCACACTGTGGCTTCTTAGATCTTTTATCCTTCCCATCCATTTAGGAAGTTTCATCCTGCCACCTTTCTCCTACCCATCTATCTGGAACATCTTATCGTCTTACTCTGCTCCACCCTCTATCAAAAATGTGCTTAAAGTTTCATCCTTAACTCCCCGAACCGTAACGCAGGAGAGAGTTTTCAGTTTCTTTAGCTCGCGTTACTGTTTTCTAGGCCTTACATCCTTAAATGACATTTCACTATCTTTTTTTCTCTTTTACTCCTTTAACTAGTTCACTTGTACTATCTGGGTTTTGGTGCTTTTTTCATATTCCGTTTGTGCTTCTGCTATGATTTTATTCGTTTGCACAAATGAAATTATTTCTTATTGTCTCTATAAGAACAGTTTGATATAAAGCTATCTAATCTTGACTTCTTACCTGAACCAGAGACACAAATTCCAAATTACCTGCAGAGCCACAAATACCAGGTAGCTTTTCAATGAGCATCTGGGTTTCCACGTGCTCAAGAAATGGTGCTCTTTGTCTACTACCTGCCGCTACCTACCGCCATGCCTGTTTTTTTTCCCCACTCTACCTGTCTTATCAATGTCAGAAAATACCCCATCGAAATAGTCCTGAGAAGTCAGAGATATTATTAATGCAAATGCAGAGAAGAGGTGAGAATTCAAATTAGGGAAGCCGGCCAATGATCGAATGTAGGCAGAGTGAAACAGGATGGAAACCCTCCACTGCACCTTTCCGTTTCCACTCAGAAGGAGCTTGGAAGCTGCCAGTCTGTCCTGACAGCCAAAAAAGTTAGAAAGACTGAAAAACAACGACTCTTCTGGAATCTGTAGGAGAAGCGAGGGCACAGGGCGAATCACCCCAAGACGGGAGAGACAGGCGGGGCTGGCTTGTTTTCTGTTATTAGTTCTATGATTTCTTTTCATATATTATATAAATTATATACATAATTTAATACATATAATTGAATATATAATATATAATTTATGTAATATATAAATAACCTATAATATAATTATAAATAACATAATATAATAAGATATGTATTCTATATTGACTCCTATACTATTAAGTGTATGGTTTGCAAATATTTTCTCCCACTCTATAAGAGGTTTTTTGTTTGTTTGTTTTTTGTTTTTACAGTTTATTCCCTTTGCTCCGATGCAGATTTTAAGTTTTATGTCGCCTCACTGGTTTATTTTAATTTTGTTGCCTTTCTGCTGAGTGTCAAACCCACAAAAAACATCTCTATAAGCAACGTGGAAGAGTTTGTCCCCACTGCTTTCTTCCAGGAGTCTTCTGGTTTCAAGTTTTACATTTAAGTGTTTGATCCATTTTGAGTTGATTTTTTATAAATCGTGTAAGATAGGGGTCCACTGGCATCTTTTGCATATGAATATCCAGTATTTCCAATATCAGTTATTGCAAAGAGCATTCTTTCCCCACAGTGTAATTTTGGTAACTTTATTAAAAACTAACCGACCATGTATACACGGTTTATTTCTGGGCTCTGTATTCTGTTCTGTTGGTCTATATGTGGTTTTTATGTCAATACCATATGGTTTTTGCTTAGTGTAGCTTTGTAATATAGTTTGAAATCGGGAACTGTAATGACTCTGGCTTTGCTGTGCTTTTTCAAGACGGATTTTGCTATTCGTGGTCTTTCGTGGTTCCAAAGAAATTTTAGGAATTTTTTCTTTGTTTGTTTTTCATTTCTGTGAAAAATGACATTGAAATTTTGGTTAGAATTACATTTAATCTATAGGTCACTTTGGATACTATGGACATTTTAATAATATTATTTCTTCCAAACCAGAAACACAGAAGGGTTTCCATTCCTTTGTGTCTTCTTTAATTTTTTGCATTCATGTTTTATAGTTTTTAGTATACAGATCTTTCATGTCCTTGATTAAAGTTATTCATAAGTATTTTATTATTTTCGATACTATTGTCAATGGGATTGCAAGAAACATATACAGATTTAAAAATGGATGAAGAGAGACATGCCATGCAAATACTCATCAAAAGAGAGGAGTTGCAGCTGCACTAATTTCGGATAGAGGGGGCGTCAAGGCCAGGAAAGGGCTAGAGAGAGCGCCGTGTAACAATAAAGGGGTCAAGTGTGCAGGAAGACACAACAAGGCTTAAAGAGCACCAGCCTAACAACAGAGCACCAACCCACGGGAGGCATAGCTAATAGGGCTGCAGGAAGAAGTAGATGAGCCCGCTGTTACCGCTGGAGACTTTGGGATTCCCCCATCAGAAATGAATGGATCCAGTGACAAAAAATCAGTAAGGACATAGTAGGAAACTCCAACAACCCAAACGAGCCGGTTTCAAGTATTTTTTCTTCTCTTCTTGTGTCCTTGAGACTCTTAGGCTGTCATTCTACTCCTCTTCCTTCTCCCACTCCTAAAGCTGTCACTAATAACTACGATGGCAGCTGACGGAGAGCATGTATTATATGTCAGTCACCGTCTGAATGCTTTAGATACCTTCGCTTAATGAATTTTTACGTGAGGAAACTGAGACTCGAGGAAAATGTGTCATTTGTTGAGATTTACCTGCTTACGGTAGATTTTGGCTTCAAATTGTAGCAGCCTGTTTCCAGAGTTCGATCTTGGAATTAAATAACTTCATATGGGAAGTTTTTTTCTAAAAAAAATGAAATTGAAGAAGCGTATGATCAGGCCACGGGCATGTTTTTATCCTACGGAGAAAAGATTGCTAGAAACAGACTTAAATCTTGATGAATTGTTCTCTTCTCGCCTTGTCTCCCAGTTTTCTTAGAAATACTATGGGAAATGACAGAACGAAATTTAAACAATCAACCATACACTTATACAGAAAATACATCTGCTCGACTATCCTTATAAATGCTGTATAAGTCAATTTCTTTTAAATTCACATTTGTAAAATTAAAAGAAGTATATTGCACTAGTAAGTGACAAGTTTGAAAGCATCTCTGGTCTTCTCTAGCCACGATTGTCATTTTCGCACCCCTCCTTGTATTACCTCCTTTATGGATAATAAATGGCTTCCGCATACGTTCTCTCTGTGGTACAATTAATGCTAGTTCAAAGTAGAACTTGATCACCGATGGAACGTGGCGATGAACTAGTTCTGTAACCTTGGGCAAGTGATATAAAGTCTCTGTACTTTCATTTCCTCACCTTTAAAATAAAGGTGTTGCCACAGATGATTTTAAATGTCCCTCTCGGTTCTACCATTCTGTGATAAAGCTGTAAAATAAACTACCTCACTGTCCATTTGCGAATGTCTCCTGTAAGATGACATACGTGACTTCCACTTATGGAGGAGGTGGCCTTGAATGATCTTGAGCTGACGTCTTCAGATTCACACATTACAGCTAATAGATGTGTGTCCACTTAGCTCCATTTAACATTATGACATCAGGGGAAAGAAGAATGGGCTTTGGGTCCGATTCTTGATATTTTATAACCCCTACTTCTAAAAATCTATCCCTAGCAATAACAATGCAATAAACACGTTTTTTTGTGCCACTCAGTTAAAAGCTAGTTCCAAGGGTGCTACAATGATGCCGTCTGTAAAAATAAATTTGAAAACGAAACTAAAAAGATCAGAGAAAATGTCTGTATTTCCTTGGGAGTGAATCTGCCTGGAAGCTGTTCTTTCTCTCTCAAACCTGAAAAGGCAGATGAACACCGTGAGGTCTTGCCAAGGAGAGAGAGCTTGTGGGTCTTTGGGATGTGCGAGACGGAGCGTCACCTACATCAGAGGCGTTCATCGGGGGTGTCAGCATCAGCTGTGAGCGTGGACCAGCTGGGAGCGGGGACCTGCGTACCATCCTCAGCAAAGACCATTTTTTTTTTCTATGATCTAGCTGGACAGAAAAAAAGGAATACCTGTAAATAGGTAAACCTGGACGTCACTTCGGAATAAAACAGGTGGACCGGTCTCCATAAGGGTCACAACGTGAGGCAGGTAGAGTGACTGCAGCCAGCAGATGAAGCAGCCGATTTCTCAGAGTGGCCACGAGAAAAATGCTACAGGAGAGAGTCGGACCACGTGGGCACCTGCCTGGGACAAAAGTCCTAGCTGGGGCTGGGGCGCGTGGCCTTTGTGCCTGGACGGTGAAGGAAAGGAACGTGGGCCTGAAACAGAAAGTACCACGTGGACACAGAGTGGTACATAAAGGGGCACCAAGGGCCTTGTAAGGGGACACAGTGAAAAATCTATCAAAGAGGAAGTCGCTCGGTAGTGGAGCTATGCCATCAGTAAGGGCAGCATTCTGTAGGGCAGGGTGATAAATTTTTACAAGGTGATTGCTTTGTGCAGAGTGAATTCAAGAACCACTGTAAACTGTCAGAGGGACTGAACCGAAGCCACAGAATGTGACAGTTTTAAGAACAAAATCTGACAGAAAAACTCTTTCCAATTCTTTAGGATCCCTATTGAGAAAATAATATTAAAAAAAAAAAAAAACACACAAGACAATGTCTGGATAAGACAGAGGTTCACGGATTTGGGAGAGCAGCAACACCACCTGAGAAACTGTGAATACACCACTGCCGAAGCCTCGCCCTCAGAGATGATGGCCTCGCGGGCGTCCAGGTGGGCCACCTGCATTCCTGGGGAGGGTTTCTCTGGCCTGTGTTCATAGCTGCACGCATTCGCATACTATTCTCATACATCCGAGTTCATGCTCGTAGCGGCTGTTTTCTTTTGGACATCAAAAGGATGAGCCTACACGAAGGGATTAAAACGAGGCTGGACGCATCCGTCACTCATGGGTGTCAGCTGTGTGTGCTGATAAACATCATCCAGAGACAGACGGGCATCATCATGGATGTGTGTATGTGTGTAAACAGACTGGTCTCAGTCAATTAGGTATATACGTAAATAGAACGAAGCAGAACGTCCTGGATCTCTCTCAAGTAATGTTTTGTTGTTCTTTAAGGCTGCGAAGTTTTAATATCTTGCCCTGAGCCCAGACAAGGACTGTAGAGCAGCCAGAGGTCATTGAGACGTGGCTCAGGTGTGGAGCCCAACAAAACGGAGCTGTGTCTGCAGCGGCTGCACAAAATACATTCTTCCTGTTTCCTGAATGACATAATTCAGATAAATATATTGAAATAGAAATGAAGACAAGGTCAACTTTCCGTAAGAAAAATTGCTTTGCTTTGGGGTCTTTGAGAAATTACCTACCCCTATTAGCATGTTAGATCCATCCTTTTTATTGTTTCCATCAATTCCAGCCACTGTAATAAAATTCTCATGTGCAATTTAACGGCAGCATCAATAAAGCTGATTGGTCTATAACATGCAGGGTCAGTTTTATCGCCCTTAAAAACATCTGAATTAAGATATTTTTATCCCAACCATTAAACGAAAGGACTACTTCAATGTACGTTCCCAAAGGAAAAAAAAAATGGAGAGAGTTAACCTAATTAAATTCTTGATAAGACCTCTAAAGCTTGAAAGTCACAGAACGTAATAGAAAACCTACTTTTTAATTTAATTTCCCCCAAATTACTGTAAAACCTCTGCAAATTATATTTACTACAAGTGCGAATCTTCCACTGCGGTAGCTATGCCGGGGGAATAAAGTCCTGAGAAACATTAACTCAAGTTGCCATGGTATTAAAAAGTGCGGCCTCGTGTAAAACCCACGTGACTGGCATTACAGTGGAAACTCGCTGGCGGGAGGAGCCTGAGATGTCAGTTGGTAGCTCGAAAAATAAGACATCAAGTAACCAGTATGTGTTAAGTAACAGGATGAGGAGATCGAGGCTGTAAAATTGCTTATAAACCAAGGAAAATCTGCGTACAAGACTAATAATAGCTTTGGTAACGGAAAGGCTCTCTCTTAGTTGCCTAGTCCATTTCTGCCCCGGACTAGTGAGCACAGACACCAGTGAGGCGTACTGAGTCTTTTAAAAATGTTTATTATTCAATTAGAGTTGGCATTCAATGTTATTTTATAATAGTTTCAGGTGATTTTTGAACAACTTTATTGAAAAATTGAGATGTACCAACTCTGAAAACGAAGGCCAAAAAAAAAAAAAAATAGGCATGCCTACAATTCATTGAGTTCCTTATTTTCAGCAGTATGTTCTTTTTGCAAATCATATTTTCATTTAAATGTATATGTTAAATTATTTTCAAGGATCTACACTCTGAGTAATCTCTGCTTTAGGCGCATTATGCTGCTTATTTTCTCTGAATACTTGAGTATTTCTCCCTCTTTCTTTCTCCTGCGATTCTGTCATTTCTTTTTAATATCTTCCCCTAACTTTTTTTTCCTGGCAAACCCTCATTTATGCAGAGTTGTTTTCTTTCCCCCAGAGTAAATTATCCAATCTCTTATAAATCAACAGTAATTTGTACAGCGTACATTTTAAAATTGTATTTTAAAATTATTATTTTCATGATTTTTTCTCACTAAATATAATTTCTAGAGTGCAAGATTCCCACCTTACATCTGCTTATAAATATCAACATTCTAAAATATATTAGCTGCTCAAAGATTAAATGGGACATATTTATCTTGATTAAAAAATACACATTACATATATGCAGAAGCATTATTAAATTTGAAGAATATAACTAAGTGACATAATAAATGAGTTTAATTGTTATATTTTCGATATGGCTTCTTTTGAAATTAAAAAAAAAAAAAGAAAATTTAGTGGAGAACACTTATTACCAATCAGAAACTCAACAGAAAGCTGAGTCACTGCATATTATAATGCTGACACCTCATGCAGCAGAACAATTTGGCAAAAGGTTTGAAGCCAGCAGAACTGTTGGAACATTTTGAACTTCACACACAAAGCGAATGATGAGAATGAATCATCCGAAGTTCTAACAATAGGGTCAAGTCAGTGTAAAATTAAGTGTTGAGGGCAAAGATAATAGCTATAAATTACCATAAGAAGTTGTTCTGTTTTACAGTGGTGTGTTGACAATATAACCTGTAAGCAATCCTATTTAGCACCTTGACACTCTTTAAATAACTTCTATGCAACTATCCAATCAATTAGAACTTTTATTACAAAAGCATCAATGCATTTATAATTTTAAAAAGTGAGGTTTACTTGGGTATAAGCCTAATAGTCATCTTTATATGATAAAATATACACGGGACACTGTAAATCAATTATCTAAAATCTAGTCATTAAATCCATGCTAAATTACTTTTATCCATTTGTTTTACTTGTGTAAGAATAGTTTGTACTATACTTAACTTATGCAAATTAAAACTCAAGAAAACTTTTAGAAAACCACCCACATAATACCTGTTATGTACTTTGAAAACATTTTATTTCTATCTGGTAATTAGATTAGATGCCAGCATAGAATGTTAGACTGTAATATTTGAAAAAGAGGTTTTACAGAGACAGTCTTAAAAGAGACAAAATACAAACGGCAAAGACTGTAGGCTGTGTCAGAAGATTATACAAAGCATACATATGCTACTTTCCTGTACTTTGCTGGAATGATTTACGAATTTCATCTATTTCTTATTTCAGTTTGAGTGAGAAGATGCAATCTAAGCATGCCACTATTGCAATTCTCTAAATAGTTCTAACAGTTATTAAGATGTATTCTTCATTTAGGTTTTAATTTGCTATGGAATAGTATCTCAACAAAATAACATTGTAGCCTAATGTGCCACGATTCCGACCTGGGTTGACTTAAATTATATGTACAGCTGAGTGTGAACATTGTGTAGCATAGCGTCAATGTTTGTTTCTGTCATATCGGTGAGTGGCTTTGAGTTCGGTACAGCACACAGTTGGCAGTTCCAGTCAATCTCTATCTTACCTTCGATCTCCCCTCTGCCTCCCCCTGAAGCAATAAGAGGACTGAAAATGTGTTTAAAGAAGTATAACAAAAAGAAACAACATAACGACAGAAATTAAAATCACAATTTAATCTGACAAATACCTATGAAGGAAATAAGAAAAAGGAAATCATTGAAATGCATGCTCATACGTACTGTGTACGCGACAGTGTTTGAGAGTGTCAGAGAACCACGTCTAAGCTGAGTCTTATCAAGTGAGAGTGTGTCGCATGCGACGGCAGGATGTGACCGAACACGGCTGCTTCCTACGCTGGATTTAAGAAGAGGATTCTAACAACAACCAAAATGCAAGAGACAGGGCCCAGCACAAAGCAATTATCATCGGTGACGATAAATGCCAAGTATACAGGCGTACGTATTATAGGTTCAGTAAAAGAAAAACAAAATAACAAAATTTAAAAAAAGTGAGCAAAGTGATCTCTAAAACACAAGTGAAATCCAAACTTCATCCTGGATAGTCAGAGGAAGATATAGCTTTGAATTTTTCCTAGAAAAATGAGAATAAAATTGACAAAGTGTCCTAGTATCTTGGGTGGCATCATTTATGACGAAACAGCCAGTATTTCCCCATCGCAGTTCTCAGCGTCTGGTGTTTGGCTTTGACAGCGCTCGGTGGACAAACTCTTCCTGTTCTATAACAGTGACAGATTTGACTGTGAAGTTTGGGCAGTATGGAAAAAAAGTCAAGAAGAATCTCTAGAATTTCCTCCCCAAATGGAAAAGGGAAAAAAGCATGAAGAAAAAAACCAGTTGAAGTTGACAGAGTTGAACTTCACCTGAACTCTGTGCTCCTGGAAAACAGGTGTGATTAAAAAGTTCCCCCATCTTTTTGAGTTGCGAGCACGTCTCCCTGCAAAGAAGGACGCTTCCTCATCTGACTACCTAAAACTCCCTTGTTTATCTAGGACAAGGAGAGACGTAGATTCCCAAATTTTCCATTTTTCGTCTCATAAATGATTAGCTGAATCGTCTCCACCAATATACACAAAATGTCTGTGCTTTTGACCCGATCCAACTCAGTCAGGGTTCACCCCTTCCTGACTTTGCCTCCTTCCCTCCCCTTGGGCTTAAGCAGCAGCAAAAAAAAAAAAAAAAATTGGACCAACCTCTCCCTAAGGATCCCTCCGGAAATTAACTCACTTCAGGGAAAAAACTTCTCTGATCAATTTACTTATCACACCAACTGCTCATTCCACTTTAGTTCCTCCCTATAAAAGAAAACCTTTCTGCTTAACTTCAAAACATTCCAGACCACACAGTTGGTGGGTTCTCCCCATGGCAATGTCCCTTTTCCTCTCGTGCAATAATCTTCTTCCTATTGAGATCGTTTTTTCGAATACTCTATCTTTACATGAGTCTAGATTTGCTTTTTTTTTTTTTTTACAAAGAGAGATAAAGAAAAATTCAATCTAAGAATTTTAGGTACTCCTAATGGGAGTCTTAAATCAGAACAGATGTGATATAAAAGCAAAACAAAACATTTGTAAGCTAAAAGAAAATGGAAACTGACTTCATAGATCTTTCTACTACAAACATATATTTCAAATAAGAAATATACATTTAAAAGAAAAAATCATGAAAGCACTGGAAGAAAATGTGAATGAACGGCATACAAAAAGGGCTCGTTTTTAGGTCCGCTCTCTCCCCTGGTACACGGTCTCTCTACCTCCATGATGTTCACCATGTCAGACAACTTTTACGAATACAACTGTGGAGTAGATTGTCTTCTTCAAAGCAGGTTGGTTAGAAATAAAAGACGAGAGAAACTATAAAAAGAAACAGAAAAGGCCCAGCCGCGAAGCGGATGGGATCGTTTATTTGGCGGTCAGGTAAGGCCTTCGAAGCTCAAAAGTATCAAATGATACTTGTGAGGCGCACTGAGGTTTTGGGAGACGGGCTGAGCTGCAGTGGCCCCCCGAGGGCCTGCGTCCATCGGCCGCTGCGATCTAGACACAGGAGGGTTCACCCCATTATCTGTCCGATGACTGAAACTGCGCGAATGTGTTATATAAAATAGGTTTGCAGACTAGCATTCGTACCGGCTTGAATAATTTCTAGCAAATATTTAATTTCATGTTTCTCACCAACATAACCTCTGCGCCACACTGAGCGCTTTCCATACTACGGTCTAGGGCAAAAGTGAGGAGTAATGCAATTGACTCATTTGAACTAAGATGATTCGAACCCAACTAGCTATTAGTTGCCATCACTTTATCTGGACGATTCACCTTGTCATGAATGTGACTGGCGGAGGGTGACTGTTGATAATTGCAATTGGCGGAGGGTGACTGTTGATGGTTCTTTGGACTCCGGCTCAATACTGAAGGTCTCTTTTGTTCTTCTCTCAAGAAGAAAAGAGAAAAATAGGATTAGATCTCCCGACAATGTAAAAAGTTGGCAAATGTAATGCCACTCATTGTAGCCACTGGTCGCACGGCCTGGGGGGCTCCCCCACCCCCACCCCTGTCTATTCGCATCTCAACTTGCGCCTCTGCTGCTGCTTTGTCACTCTCCTTCTGGAAAGATCAGGCCTCAAGCACTAAGTTATCTCCTGCTTGTTTCTTTGCTCCTCAGAGCCAGTCAGAGGCAGTGGAGAGAGAACAGCCACTCACTCCTGCATCTCAGATCATTGATTAGGGAAGACAGATTGTTTTTGCTAATATTAAAAAGTAAGCTTTCCCTCTGGCTTGGTTTGGTTGATTCAAAAATAATCAATATCTAATCTAAACTTGTTACAACGTTTGTATTTCTTCTTCCAAGAGGAAGAAATCGTAACAATATTATGCAGGAAAATCCACGACGCTTCGGCTGACAGCTGGGTTTATCTTCGTCACCCCGAACTTGATGTTTTTCTGATAAGCTGAGAGCAGAATTTAAAAATACTAATGCAGTAGCCTCCTAAAGATTTCTTTTAAATTAAAAAAAAAATTAAAACAGTTTTCTTGGGAAAATGATGCACGTACATTAAAAACAACACCACAAAATAAGTTGAAAATAGGGAGTTTATATACTCTTAGCAAAGAAGAGAAGGTTTGGGCTTAAAGAAAGACAAGTGGGTGGGTGGGGGGACCTGGGAAAGGTGTGGGGGACTCGTGGAAGATGAGAGCTGTTTTAGCGAGATGCGTCCACGCAGCCTCGGGCCTGTGCCAGCCCCTCATGTCCCGTGATGAGGGTGGCAATTTATGCCCTGTTTGAGGGTCCATAAGGGAAGGAAATAAAACTTAGTAGAAGCAAGAGCAGTGCCCAGGTGGGGGGCGGGGGCAGCTTGCAAACTGCTCACTGAAGGTCCTTCTCTGAGAGGGAGGCTCAGTCCAGTGGCCTGAAGTCTAGATGGTCTGAGAAGGCACGAGGGTGACGCCTCACACAGAAGAGTCACCTGTCCAGGACCCGAGACGACAGAAGGTAGGACTCTCTCCAGGCCTTCCCCAAAGTCCCTGCTTCTTTAAGGCAGGAGAACCGGCCCAAATGCAAAGATGAGGCCTCTCGCGCCCCGCACCCCCATTTTGCATGGCCCGATCCAGCCATTGATGAAACAAGGGACAGACGTGTGGGCCACGCACGGGAGCCAGAAAATTAAGTTTGGAAAACTAAGTGTGGAAAGTTGATTAAAAAAAAAAAGAAAAGGGAACAAAATTTGCATGTTGTTATTTTCGTTCTTATTACTCAGAAACAGAATCTTAGCAATATTTTGACAGCAAGAAAAGCAAGCTCTGCCTAACAAAGCATCCTGCTCGGTTTGGCTTCTAAATCGAATCAGCAAAACTCTGCTCCATCCTTGAGAAGGGCGTCTCTTCCTGAATGCACTCCCAGAGGGCCCGGGAGGGGCTGAGTACCCCACAGAATCCCAGAGCATAGTCAGCTGGACCCCACTGTTCTCTCTCTGACTCAGACTCTCCTCTCTTTGCCACAGAAGTTTTTCACCTAAAAATTTGGAGATTCGACGGGGCCCTGAGCCACCGAGGACAGTCACAGAGACTCACGCTCCTCAGATCCTACTTTTCAGCACCAACGGGGCAACGAACAGAGGTGGCCGCTTCTTCATATTTGTTTCTAATGTCATATGAATTCACCTAACTGCTGGAACCTAATTTACATCTAAAAGGCTATGATGGTAAAAGGCACTAAAGTGATACTAACAAAACTGAGAAAGAAAATAACTATACGAATTTCAAAGAAAATATAAGAGAATGTTTCATGAATGCAGGTTCAGGGAATAACTTCTTAACATGATGTGAAAAGTAAATAATAAAATAAAATAAATAAAATAAAATAAAATAAAATAAAATAAATAAAATAAAATAAAATAAAATAAAATATTGTTTTGTTTGACCACATTAAAAATTAATGTCCATGCCACAGAAAGGCCCCAAAATGGATAAAAACCAAGCAAAATGCGCACAGAGAATAAATAAACTATGAACATGTGCTGAGAAAATGGAATATATACTAATCCTTAAAAAATTAGAATTGACTAGAGAGAAAAGTGGGCATAGATCATCAATAATCTAGAGAGCGGAAACCCGAATGGCTAAAGAACAGATGAAAGTTTCTCAACCGTAATAGCATAAGCGTAAACATAAAAATAAACAATGGAATATGATTGGTAATATTTTTAAAGTTGGATTAATACTAAGGTAGGAAGACGAGAAGGATATATAGTAGAGATCACATTTCTGGTATATGTGACCAGCAACTCCTCTTCTAGTTATAAATCCTAAAAACCATGGCACCTGATCACAAAGGGGAATGCATAAGTCTGTTTCTGGGAACATGATTTGTAAGGCAGAAAAATTAGAAATAAAATATCACTCATCCATGAGTGAATGAATGGGTAAATAATTTGAGCCAGATTTCTAAAATGGAATTGCATATAGCAGTGAAAATCAACTAAAATTGCCTGTATTAACATTCATTAATGTCAAAAAACAAAATGACCAGTAAATAATCTGAAGTAGACGGTGCCATCTTTATAAAACAATAATAGTACATATTATGCACATGTAGTAATAATGTGAGGATATGTAGATCGACAATACTATTTTTCTTTGAAGTTCTGGAAGAGGCAGAACACGGAGTTCTCTACCTGTATTTGTGATGTTTTTATTTTTTGAAACGTAAGTGTGGTAAATGTTAAGGTTAATAAACTAGGTGATGGGAATGTAAAGATTTGTTAATTCCCATGAAATAGAAATACCGCATAACAAAAATGGTAATAACAACAGCAATGACAAATGATTATTAAAGGAAGTCAACTTCTGGAAGCCGATCCCCCATCTGGAAATCACATGGAGTATTATGTGTCTCGGGGTCTTCACAGAAGCCTCAGCCACACTTAGATGTTTCTCCACCCCAATCAGTAACTGCCAAGGATAATCGTTTGATGCTACGAAAGAAACTCTTATTATGATCATTTATGAGAATGAAATAAAACGTGTTCGGTTGCTACACCTTTTTTAAATTTAATGTTATAGATATATTTTTTCACTTGTTGGGGGGAGGTAGGTTCAGAACTAAAATCTATTCTTATGTATCCAAATTGCATGACATTTTAACCATGGAGGAGGCATGACCATCAGTTTTTAGGTTCAAAACAAGAATTTTTATGAAGCCATTCATTGTGGGTTGTGCAAACTAGAGGCTCTAGAGTTCGGCCTCCTGTGCTTGTTGCTGGAGAAGCGTTTGTGCCACCGATGGAGCATGTGGCTGCGGCCGTGGCTGCGTCTCCTCCCGCCCCAGGTGCTTTTTGTGAGCGGCTGCCCACGTGTCTCACTGCTCCATGGCCACCTGTCTTCCCCAGGCTCCGGTACAGAGAGAGGAAGGTGTTCTGTGTTCTGGAGTCCACATCATCACACCGTATCTTTCCCTGTGTATTAACTGTCTTTTGGACACATTGAGTTAAATATTTGTGGGAAAATTATTTGAAAAACAAAAAAAGAGAACTGTAAGTTTGGAAAATCTAAACAATTGACCCGTATATGATACAATATCTATCCAAATAGTACCTGTCTGTATTAAACCATCAGGCTTAGAAAGCCAATGGATACGTCTAAATTATTAATATTTATAAATATCTTGCTGTCTTAATGCGAAACAATTTATAGTCATAACTTTTTAATTTGAACAGAATGATATATATTTCTTTCTTCCCTGCTAGAATTACAGTGGAACTGGCAATAGAACCCTCCACAGTGGTCATCACGGCTAAATAATTAACGACTAGATAAATAATTGCTCTGCTGGCAATGTTTATTACTACTGGAGCGAGACATTTTCTTGCTGATATAATAATTTCATGGGTAGTAGTCTTACCCCAAATGGGAGGACATTAAAACTGACTTCCAAAGGCTTTGTTTTTCTTCGAGTGAATCCATTACTGAAAGAATTTAATCCCTTACTGACTCTAGGAGGACAAGGCGGAGTACTTATGCGATGGAATTATACTGAACC
>NW_006436282.1:29711063-29738644 GCF_000325575.1 Pteropus alecto
TTTAGATCATTTCACTTTTCACGATTACCTTTTTCTCATTTTATTTTCAGTAACAGAATTTACTTGTTAAAATGGTTTCACAAAGAAATCATTGGGGGGAAAGGGATTCCAAAAATTTAAAGTTAGATTTAAGAAAACAGTGGTTATAACAATGGTAATGTTGTCTGATTTGACAAAAAAAATTTCCTATCTGTCTGTCTTACAAAAAAATGCATAAATTTCCATTGTGGATATGAAGTTACTAAATTAAGGACAGCCATGTTTTAAAAGGTTATTATTTATGGGTGCCAAATTGAAAATATGTTTTAGAAACTCATACTAAAAGATTTTCTATTGTCATTTATTGTATTAATAGGCAAATGTGCTTTTAATTTACTCCAAATTAAGAATTATGGCTTTAGCATTTCTTGATGGATTGTAGTTCATGTTCAAGATGGAAAAATTATTTCTACTTTTGTTTTTATGTATATATATGATTGTTCATATCGTATGAAATTTATATCCACATCCCAGAATTCTGGGACTAACTGCATATTATTTTGCAGCCATTTTATTGTGAGGGAGGAGAGAATGATTCAAAACTATCGTGCATATTTTGAGTCATCAGTTACATTTCTAGAAATCTCTTCTGTCAATTACTGAAATCCAGGAGACTTTTTGTGACATATTCAGTCTATTAGTTAACAGAAAACAGATTTTAATGTTGCCTTAACAGGACTGGTTTGTCTTTTCTCTAAATATTAAGATCAAAAACTTATTTCATAATTGCAACTTGTAAAGTATTTACTACATCTCATTGACTTTATATGCATGGATATCTTATATTAGATAAGCTAACTCATAAGGTACATATTATTAAGTGTGTTTTTCAAATGAGGGATTGAACATGAGTAAAATTAAAAGGACCGCGGGCCACAGACGTAGCAGACAGCTAGGGCTGTGAGAGGCCCCCTTACGCACCCGGCTGCTATGTGCTTCTTCTCTCTACTACATTCAGCTTGTGACATGAGGTCAGTCCTACCCAGAATGGCCACAGACCGTGCACGTGTCCTTTCTGTCTCAATAGAACTAAACAGAGTATGGCTCTCATAAGAACTTCAGAGGCAATCTAGGATCTGAAGGAAGTCGTGTGTGTGTGTGCACTCGAACAGTAATTGAAGGAGTAGCAGAAATATACGTGTGTCATACTTTATCTGAAACACGTGGCATGAGATCTACTTAAAAATCATGTTTCAATTATTAGAAACATTATAAACATTGCCGTGGGAATTGGTGGACAGAGCGCTCTAGTCAGATGTCTGTTTTTCTGAAGAGGAGCGTTTGACTCTTCATGCTAAGTAAGATAAGCATCATAAACACTTTTGTTTCATTTTTAAAAAGGCTTCACTAACAAATGAGCTATTTATAAACCTTCATATTGTCTTTTTCAAAAAATTTTAGAATTGTGGGTGTTGCTTGTTACGTGGCAGGATGGCCATAGCTGTTGTCCCTACAGATATGCCACACCTATGGTTTGGGACATGGCTCAATAGTCCCATTTTATTCAGACCTGAATTTTCCTTGTCGAGATAATTACAACAAAACAAATAAAAAAGATTTCTTGTATACTCAACTGGTGTTTTATAAATGAACAATTTCTCAAAACTGGTTTAAAATGATTATATACATGAAAAATTTCTAGTGGATATTGTGGTAATGCCATTCCGCTGATACTGAACATAATAACAGCAACTACTTAATGACAGGTTCTCATTAACTATCATCTGTGTAGACCTGGATTAAGGTCACTCGCAGATACTCAATGTTGGTTTTATAGAATTTATGGAAGGTATTTAGATCACTGTGGTAGCATCTGAATTTTCTGTCACTAAACCAAATGTTTCTTTTTGGCTTATTCTTTGAAGCAGTGTTTTCTTCATCTTGAGTTATTTCCTCATGAGAATATCCATAGTCTTCTAAATTGCTTCCATGAGGTAATAAAAAAATTGGGTGAAAATATATACATACAGGTTCTTTCTAGTCTAATGTGTACTCTAGGCAAACACGTTTATGTTGCTTTAATAATATCTATGGCGCCATGATTCAGAATTTTTGAAGTTAAATCTGTACTGAGAGCTTGTAAACAGTACATATTATCTCAATACCACAAGAATGACGTGGCATATGTAATAATCCCAGAGTAAAACAAAATAGAAAAAAGCTTCTCAGGCTTAGGTTGAGGTCATTCTTTGTGGGTTTTTCAATTAATTCACTTTTCATTCTAATCAACCTGACTATTTTTTCTCATT
Source organism: Pteropus alecto (assembly GCF_000325575.1). NCBI lineage: Eukaryota > Metazoa > Chordata > Mammalia > Chiroptera > Pteropodidae > Pteropus > Pteropus alecto. Next base: position 29,713,352 of record NW_006436282.1, read on the forward strand.
ATATTGACATTACAGAAAGTGAATTTTCACTTCACTCAATTCTGTATATTTCCAAAGTATTTTGCACACGTACGTACATGAAGTACAAGACAGATTAATATTTATTTACAAGTTCCCTCACGGAACTTATAAACAACACTACTATAATCCTTACATGGAGCTAATTTTCATTCATATTCTCATTAATGATGATAATTGATAATATTTATAATTCATGAATATTGAGTGCTATACATTTTTAAATTCTACAAAACGGGGACAGAAAATGCACATCATAGGACACAAAAGACTGAGAGACACCACACGCGGAAATGCAGTTATGAACCTACACCCCAAACCTTTACCCATTAACTATGCTCAATTCGGCCAGTCGATTCACTAAGTATCAACTAAAATCCTTCCTCTTACATTTCCCTCGAGTGTACTGTTTTACACGCCGACACAGACGAATGTCATTGGGACAAAATCCTGTGCCGCCAGCCTCTGTGCTCCTCCCCTTCCGCTGTGCACTGAACCTCTTCAACACTGAGTTTAATTACCAACCACTATTTTATTTTATTTGGTGGGACAGTTCCCTGCAATCCTTTTCCTTAACGGAAATCTAGCCGTGGTCCCAAGGTGGGACCCATCCTCCCTTGATCTAGAGCAATAGTACAATATGTAGGCACCTGCAGTCATGACAACCCTCTATGACACAACACTTATGTAATCACAGGGAGTTCTATCGGGAGATGCTGCTCTGTTCTGTGTCCAGGGCTGAATGGAACTGAACTAGAGTAGACTCCTGACCTGCGAGCCAGCTGACTGGTCCTGGGAAATTTATTTGCTTTCCTAAAAAAACATTGAATTAAAGGTCACGCAGACTTGAAGAGTGATATAACAAGGGCTTATAAGAGTAAATGCTCTATTATCACAGATGCTGGGCTCCTCAGACCTATATGGGAACCTCACTCCGTTACAGCCTGATTTTAACCTCGCCAGGTAATTAGTGCCTTACCTGAGCATCCTTCTAACAACGTGGGCGTGTCTCTGTTACATTTATCATTCCTCTTCTTACCTATGTCCTTCTTTTTCGAAAACAGTTTCCCTGATAAGTACTACAAAGACTCTGTATCAGTTAGCTACTGCTGTGTAATAAATAAGCCCAAACTTTGTGTTTTTGAAACAACGCTCTTCTATTCATTCATAATTATTCAAGTTAGTAATTTTGTCTAATCTCAAATGGGAAGTTCATGCATCTGCATGCAATCAAAAGCACACAGGTGGCTTTCCTGACCTGACTGTGCTCCTTACACGTGGCCAGGGCCTTCTGGTCTGACTTGGCACTGGGTTGCATGGTTCCTCGTTCTCCATAAGGCTAGCCTGGGGCTGGTGTGTCGTTGTAGGTAAGCGGGATTTTGAAGAGAGAGGGAGGGAAAGCAAACCAACGTCCTCTATGCTGAGGCATGAAACCTGCCATCGCCACTCCCGCTGCATCTCCCGAGCAAAGGACGTCACAGGGCAGCCTGGACTCGAGAGGAAGAGAAACAGGCTCTGCCTGGCAACCAGAGGTGGGAGGCGCCACATTACAAAGGGAGTCGGGAAGGCGTGAGCCATCACAGCCAGTTTTGCAAACCCGCACGTCCGCAACCTCAGTTCCTCGGCCCCGTCACCCCAATGCCACATCCTTCTGAGGTTGCATCATTGCTGGGCAAAAATCCTAGCACTGTACAGATTAATCCCACGGCACGGTCCTGGCTGCCATTTCCAGCTGGGTTTTTAATCATCCTCAGAAAGTCTTTTGGGACTCTCTCCAAAGCCCCTCATCATCTGTTTCGAACTCTTCGCTCTCCTCGAACCACGTAGGCATCTACCTCCCTCCAGCGCGTGAGGGAATGCGGGCGACACTATTCCCGTGAGGTTTCAGTCTGCGAATGCGGTCGCCCTTACTCACTGCTACAATTCGGCAATATCGAACGCCTTGCGATGAGAAAGATACGCCAGTTTTTATAATAAATAGAGCATAATCTAAAAAATGGCATTATTTATGGTGCCAAGCAACTGAAACTCATACGATTAATGTAGCATTTAAATAAAGAGGGAGTCTACATACTTCGTGTAGGAAAATGGGGAAAACCGGGAAGTTTCCAGCTTTATATTTTCCTCTCTCAATGATTTGCTGTGAAATGGGGACAAGGCATTCTCTTTTCTTGGCCTCTGTTTTATTAATCCGCAGAATAAACACGTTGAATAGACAGCAAGAACTATATATTCAACTAGGGAATTTGATCTGGGAATATAAAAGAAAACATAAGTTTAATGTTCTGCAGAAATAAAACAAAACAGACCATTTGATGTTTAATGGATAAATATTTAAACACGGTCTTAGAGATATTTTATTCATGTATCTTTAAAACTTCATTTCTTTCTTTGACTAAAAGCACATTTAAAGAAGGGCGAAATTAGTCTATAACAAATATCCATCTGTTACTTCTTTTAAACTTTGCTACAATCACATGTTCTTATGGTTAGAGTGTAACTGCTTCCCTGTAAACAATGACAAAACCACATTGAGAATCGCAGTAATTCGAAGTGGAGAGGGCACAGAGACAGCAAATTTTCCAAATATGTAGAATATAAAGACTGAGCTGTAACCACCTCTTAGCTTTCAGGGTGGCTCAAAGCTTATTTCACATTCTCTTTGCGATATATCACTCAGCTCTGTCTGAGAACAGAGTGCCAGTCCAAAGCCCAGTGGGAAAGCCCCGGCTGGGCATTTCCTGGGTCCCCCGTGTGGAAGCCTGCACGTGGACCTTCACATCTCTGACCCTCTGCCCGAGGCCACCCACACCTGGCCCAGGGGCAGCCTCCTCTTCCAATCATACCCTCACGTGGGGTGCGGCCAGGCAAGTTCTCTCGATGGTTTGTTCCATCCACGTTGTTGACTTCGGTTATTCATCCAAGATGGAGTTTTCAGAAATGTCTACATTTCAGGATTTTTACCTTTATTGTCAGAATAAGGACTATATTTTAGACACTTTCATTTAACAAGTGAACTCCTGAAAGTAAAATGAGAGGTAAATATTTAAAGTGATGAAAGTCAAATGAATTCTAACCTCTTTTTATATAGCTACACTAATTTATCTTCAAAGGTAACAAGGATTCTACCGAAAGCGTATCACTGGCTCTGGGACAGGCAGCCTTCTCTAGCCCGTGCCTTCTCTCTGGCTCCACCTGGGCGAGACAGATTTTCCAACAATTCCCATTCATTTGGTGTGGATATTTCCCTCGGGGGAAAAAAAAAAAAAATATATATATATATATATAGTTGTTCTGATTACCATTAAACAGCCAGCTGATAAAAGTTTTGTAGATTAATAACGCGAGAGCTGTTGTTTTTATTAATGATTTATTAAAAACATAGATTCCCCATCAAGGTCCATGGTCTCATTATAACAATGAAGACATAGCTCTGTGAGATAGAAATATCACTTCTTCATTTTACGATAGGAAAGGGAGGTTTTGCTACATCCAGTAAATTTCCACAAGGGACACAGCTGGTGAACGATGGCCATAAAGGAGGCTCTAGGACCATTCAAATCATCCCCACGAGAGTTGACAGTGGCGGACGTATGAACCACGATGCCAGCTTGTTACCGAGTTTGTTCTGATGTGAAACCAAAGGTATCAGATTTAGTGATATCTCTCATTTTTCCGACACTGACCCAACCACCCACAGATGCAAAGACACGCAGATGGGAAGGCAGTGGCAGACTGTCCAGCCAAGATCGGATGGCATCAGGCGACTCTGGCCATCTATTTTTATATCCAGTGTCATTGACTCCAATGAGAAACAGCTTAGTTGCTAACGGTTCTCAAAAGCGTGCCTCAAGTTTAAGTAACCACGAGTGGCTTCTAATTTGAGACGACAATAGGACATTTCTTGATCTATTCATTTTTAACTTTCCGTTAAATATGCCATCAGACACAGGGAAAAAAAGGCGGATATGGGGCGGCCGTGTTCTGTTTTCTAAAGTGAATCCGGTGGGCTTCTCGCTCAATGTGTCGCAACAATGCTGTGCTTGAACACGCTTCTACCGCACGTGTAGAGCTGTTACAGAAAATATATAAAAAGGAACAATGGGGAGGACACACGGGGTCGCCTTCGCCCTCACTGTTCTGCTGAACGATCACAATGCGTAGATCGACAAAGGAAAACAGCTCAGTGACCCGGACCTCCACCCCGCTTCTGTGCAAAGCCACCGCGGGGCTACGGCCTTCCACCTCTTTGGACTAGGTTTGGTGCAGGTTTTGTTCTTCCTCCGCTTGTGCCCAGATTATAAATTCCTCCATCGTCCTCTAGTCACAAGGCACTGTCAGTTCGGCTACCGACGGGTTCAGGCCCACGTCCTAACCTAAACCTTAGTTGCGATCACGCGTCTTCCTGTCGCCTGTGTGGGTCATTTCGCCGCATGAAAGATGAGGCATCCTTTCCATCCTGTGCTGCTTCTGGCTGGTCCGAAGTAGGATGGGGGCAGGGCAGGAGGGAAGAGAGGTAAGGGGAACGGCCAATCGCCTTATGACTAATACCGCGGTGAGTTCTAGTGCTTTCTTCGCTTGGCTGGTAGGAAAGTGGACTGGGGCACAGAGTCCGCGCATGGCTTCTGCATGGACTCTTCCACCTGCCACGTTACATTCGGATCAAAGAAATGCACTGGTGGCCGGTTACGACTTCGTCCTCGGCCACCAGCCTTCTCATGGCGTGTCCCGGCCCCTGTCATCTACTGAGTGGTCCCAAGTGGTCCACCCGAGGTTTCTTACGGGAAGGGACAGGTGAAACACCCGCCCACTCCCCCTGCGTGCTGATGGCTCTGTCCTCATACACGGTCCTGACCTGTACTTACTTGCTCGGTGTCTCCAAACTCCTTCAGCAGCCGGGGCTCGGTTACGTGGTAAAAGCTCCGGGTTTCAGCCACTTTATTTTCCTGAAATGAAGATCGCCGTGGGACATCTCACTCTGAAGTATGTCATCTGAAACAGGTAAAACTGGGACGGAAACCGTCACGACTCTAGTGTTTAGATACCGCCGTAGATGTTTTAGATGAAAAGTGAAAAAAAGAGTCGGAACTGGAATCTCAGGCTTGGGGAATGTCAGGTCCCGAAGCGGGAAAGTGACAGATGACGCCGCAGGTCTTGAGTGAGCAAATGTGTACGGGACTCCACACGAGGGTGAGGACTAGAACCGGGCCCGCTAGGGGTGGGGCAGGGGTAGGTGGGGGCAGATGGCCACAGGGCCCCCCTAATCCACGGTTTGCGAGGCTCTGGAACCTAAGGAGAAGGGGGAGTGGCGGTTCACCCCACTGCCCGCGGGGAAGTAAAGGGCAATAAGGGGCACGGAGCCGGATCCTGGCAGCGCTGGCCAGGCGGCTCCCAGGACTATGTACGCAGGGAAGTCGGCGACCCCTCCAAACAGCCGCGCGACACTCGCCAGCGCACGGATGGATGGACACGCACGCGCCACGCCGCACGAAAATGAACGCCAGCCTTGGAGGCGATGCTTTCGGATCAGACGAAATGGATTTGCAGCCAAACCTTAATAGAGAAGTGTGTGGCTAACGTGATTCGTGGGACGACACAGAGAATAACGTATGAACGTAAAATTAAATAGATCGCAATCTGTACAAATACAAGAAAAAAATGAATATTTCCGCAATGAAATAAATTTCTCTTAGAATTTGATTAATCAGGCAGGCAACATATTAGTAAGAAGGTAGACACTTTGAAAAAGGAAATAAAGGGCTAAATTTAATACAAATTATATACATACACACAATTGAAACAATAGGGCATGTTAAGGCCCAATTTTGAAGTTCATGATAAAAATGCTTGTGTTAGTTTTGAATGGGATTACATCAGTTATTAGGATATATGTGTGTGTATACGTATATATGTATGTATCGGGAGATACATATATCTTCTGATACAAGTCCAACTATAAGAAACATTCGAGTAAGCTGTGCTTTTATTTTCCTCAGGCTGTGGTCAAACCAAGCTACTGTATGTCTCATGTTTGTGGACACCCATTCTGCAGTGAGAGCATCAGGATTCAAGTGTCATCTTAAAACAAAGAATTTCATGCAAAACTGATTGAAATCTTAAAAAAAAAAAGAAAAAGAAAGAAAGAAGGATCTTCAAGTGTCCTGCAAACAGTTGCCCAGCATGATAGGAAACGAAATGAAAATTCTCGAAGCCTTATTTATGCCATCACATTTAATTTTAAGGGCCAGAGATGAGATCATTGCTGAGATAATTAGAAAGGCAAGCGCCTTTTGGTCAATGAGATGGTAACATGGATAATCATAGACAAAGCAAGAAATTGATTGATAAGACATCTCTGTCAAAAAAAAAAAAAAATCCCACTGTGCACGATGGAATTAAAGATACAGCCAAAAATTTAAATTTGCTTTTGCAGTGGTAAATATTAAAAAACACTCAGCATTATCTATTTTATACATTGATGAGATGACTCTCGTCGTGAACCAGAAAATCTTTCGGTATTCACCAGCCTGGAGGTGCAAAGGAACCCTTAGGTCGTAGTATTCTGCAAATCTTTGTGGATTTGTAGAAATGGATATTTAGTTTTTAAGCAATAACGTACACTGGAAGCAAATGCGAAGATTTGTCCAATAAGGAAGAGGCTTTCATGTGCGTTTTATACGTAGTGTGATATAGAGAGGACCTTCTGGCCAAAGACGTATGAACGTTCAGGGCATCTGTGTGCTAAGGCTAGGTGATCGCCACGCGTATTAAGCACAGGACAATGAATATTTTTATTTTTTTCTTAGCTTTATAAAGGTGAGAGTAAAGATTAAATTGATTACTGTTTTATTCTGAAGTTCATTGAATTTTACTAAGGGAAAGTCTCTTATTTTATCGATACTGGAGAACTTCATTAACTTATTAACTAATCCTTTCAATGTGAAAGGTTTATGCCAGGCACGATATGAAAGATCGTTCTAAAAAAACCACATCTTGAAATAAAAATTTATGCAACAGTCATTTAAATTATTTTGTGTAAGAGTATTTTGTCTCAGACCTCTAAGGAAATTCATTAAAGCTTTTTGTTTGTTTTTGCTAATCTTCGCATCGGTGTTTGAATTCTCTTCATGCAGACTAACATCAAAAAGTTAAAAGAAATCGATAATTTTCTCTTAGACATGGAACCACTGTGGCATGTTGAACCGAGCAGTAAGGAGCCAAATATCCTTTTATTACTGAATAATCATAAATATTTCAAGACTTCTCATTAAAACTTTGCTAATGAGCATTTTTGCAATATTTAAGTGTGCTTTTACAATGTATAGTTTATTTTTATTTCACAATTTGATTTGTAATTTAATAATGTTGTTTTGTTACCTTTTATTTATGGCAAGTGTTACCGGTTTTACATTAATGCTAGAGATACAAAACTTTCATCTTAAGTATATTTGTAACTATATAAAGAAAAAATAATCTTAGGTAAATTATAAGATATAATGTCAGCAGTTATTGCAAGATTACATAATTCGTAAATAAATAAATGAAGCTTGGGAAGTATTTTGCCATATACAAACTCTTAGATATTTTAATATTCCTGTTATATAAGAAAGCATGTAAGAAAAAGAAGAAAGGAGAACTTTTTTTAAAAAATGTTAATTTTCTAATCTATGTTGGTGCTGTAGTTAGCATTTTATGTATGCTATTTCGTTTCATTCCCATGAAAATCTGATTTTTGGTACCTCTAGTTTTAAGATGAAAAAAATCAAGCCCAAATTAGCTGGTAACTTAGCCAAAGTGACATTAATAATAAATCATATGAAACATGTTTGAATTCCAGGCTTTCTTGCTGTACAGTATGTTGATGAGATGATAGACATAAACAATATGATGCTTTTCTCCAAGACATCATAAAATAAAATTATTTTAACGATCTAGAAACGTCTACATGTCTAGAGGAAAGGCCCCAAGTACTTGCTGCAGTAAAGAAACCACTGTCTGGTCCAGGACTGGGGGTGAGGTGGGAGTAAGGCGGGGCTGGGTCCCTGTGTCTGCCAGGTCTGGCTTCTGGAAACTTCCTGCTGGGCCCCAAAGTGCTGGAAGTATTCTGCAGAGAGTGACCTGGCAACACCGTCTTTGTAGCAAAAAATGTGTCCTACTGAGCTGAGAGAGAGGATGATAAATTGTCATTTTTGTCATAAACATATGACCGAGAGAGAGAAGTTATGTCTTGAGTGAACTTCACACGTTGAAAGTGTCAGGAGGGAGTTTTCTAGTAGCTATGGAAGCTGCAGAAACAGATTAAATTCTGGCACAAGAGACATCACTACAAATCTTACAAAAAAGGATCAAGATGGATACAGCGTTGCCTAAGCCGAACGTCTGAGATCTCTCAAGATTCAGCAGGGAACGGTAAAAAAAAGCGAAGCGTCCACAGCAACAACGAGGACAGCCCTCCGGGGAGCACTCTGCCTTCTGGGTGGCACGTTTAAAATCTCCTCCATCGAAAGGAAACTTCCTTCCAGGTGGATTTACCTGGACATGCCAACGCGTCTCCTGTTTTAGGTAGTTCATAAAACGCGTCTGTTTTGTGTTTCCCACCCGTGGAGAAATTCTGAGAGAAACACTGAATGTATTTCTATTCATGGAAATCCTAAAGTATTATTGGTTATGGAAAATGTGTTAATCCTCAGATTGATGAATAAACTCAATAAGACGTTTGTCGAAGCACCATACCAATTACACTTCCAAAATGTGGCCATTGATGTCAGGGGTTGTTGGGGGATGGGCGGGGGGAGGGAGACAACACATCGCTTTTTGGCTTTTTAAGTTGTTGGAAATAAAACAAAGCAAAACAATACACAACAAAAATTATCATATGACAGTTCTGTGGAATTCAAATTTAAGTGTGAGGACAGAGTGAAGATAGGGGGTATATAAATGGCATCATTTCGACCAAGCTGCTAAAATTATTAACATTACGAAATTTGAGGCACGAAGAAAGTCTCTATTCTTGTTCTAGCTAGCCCGGAAACTTAAACTTTTTGAACTTTCTAGTATTGCATCAATGCCCAAATATACACACCAGACTTCCAGATAGCCTTCTGATTATCGCCCTGAAGGACTCAGGTCACCTGATACCCACCTCACATCCACCATCCAGACCCCTGTCATCTGACTGATAAGCATCTTGGACCAATCTAGGGCTAACAAGACAGAACTAACTGTTCTCCAGAATGCACTTGTTACGATAAGAACTCGCAACTTTCTTTTCTTCTCTGGCATACATCTGTGTTTTCGCCTAGCTGAGTTCCCAGTTTATAAACTTTCAGACGCTTGAATAAATCTTTATCATTTATTCCTAGCCAGTATCCAGAATCTTTTTTGAGTTTATTTGACCAGTGTTCGCAAATAAAGTCTTGATGGGACACAGTCACACCCACCCTTTGTGAACTGTCTATGGCTTTCACCCTGCAATGTCAGGGTTGAGTAGTTGTGACATTATGTAGCCTGAAAAGCTGAAATCCCTTGCCATCTGGTCCTTTATGAAAAAAGTTCACTGAATCCTGAGCTACAGCACTTTACCAGCAAATACTTTCATTTTGTAATTATTTCTTTTTATAAAAGACAAAATACTTTTCCAATGAAAATACTTCATTTGACTTAAATAACTTTTATTACCTTAAGGAGGTATTTTTTTCTGATTCCTAAAGCTTAATACATTTAAATTTAAGATTGCATTTAAAATCAAGATTAGATATTAAAGTGTAATGTGTTATTTTCACTTGGTTTATTTTCTGTACACTTGATTAAAAAATTAATAATTTGAATGATTTGTCAATTGTGTCTATAAACATTAATATCCTCTGTACCTCATTTATTGTTTCATATTTTCTTCCCTTAGATTATTTTTAAGTTTTGCCTTTTAAATGTTGCATTGCTCTGTTTACAATCTCTCCCTAGTTGACCGTATATGATTTAAAGTTTTGTACTTTAATGAAATACAGTAATTTTGTTATTTAATACATATAAAGCATTTTAATCTATTTAAATGTATTCTCCTAATTAAACAATGTCCATACTCTGTCATCTTGTTTCATAATTTTTGTATGCTTTTTAGTTATTTTTAAATCGTTATTACTTCAATATACTTCTTTTATTTGTATATTTCTATATGTACACACATATTCATAGAACCTTCTTTATAATAGTCAAAAATTGGAAACTAGTTGAATATCAATTAACTGCTGGACTAATTAATACATTTCAGTACATTTATACAACGTCGTACCACATGAAACAAGCGAACAACAACAAAAAAACTGGAAAATAAACCAACTCATCTAAGATACAAAGTTAATTTAAAAAATCCTGTTTTCATTTTAATTTATTCCATGGTTATTGGTTCATATATATTATCACTTTGAGGAAATTAAAAACGTTATCTTCATTATTTTCAGGAAGACATTTAAATGAATGTTATCTAAAAATCTTAGTAGGTAAATAAAGAATTTAGAAATTGAAGACCATTTATTTTCCATTTATGAGAAAATTTATAGAAGTTAGACATCAAGGGAACATTATTATGACACAAAATATATTTCTCAAGCAGATTAATTTTGTTTTAAATACCCATTAATTTATTAAACAAATATTTGTGAGCAAAATCTCTACTCTTATGGAATTTATAATCTAGAGGAGGGAGATAGATAATAAGTAAATATTTAAATCACGTATTGTATTAGGTGAGCCCTGTGAAGAAAATTAAACCAGAGAGGAATATAGGGGTATAACTATATATCTAACTAAGTGACGTATACGTAACGTATATTTATAAATACTTTAATTTTATAGTGGTATTTATCAAAAATGATAATGTTTAAAAATGTTTGAAGTTCTTAGAAATTATATATATGTATGTATTTTTTCATTTTGATAAGAATATTTACTAGGAGATTCAGCCCCTTAACAAATTTTTACGTGTACAGTAAAGTATTGTTAACGGTTAGCACTGTGTCGTATAGCAGACCTTGAAAACGTATCCATCGTCCATAACGGAAGCTTCTCGCGGTTGGAAAGCAACCCCTTTTCCTTCTACCCCGACCTCCTCCTATATGTCTATTTAGAGACTTCACATAAACGAAATCGTGCAGTATTTGCCCTTTTCTGACAGGCTTATTTTAGTTAGCATAATGTCCTCCAGGCTCATCCATGTTGTCACCTGTGGCAGAATTTCATTTATTTTTAAGGCCTTATTTTTTTAGAGCAGTTTTAGGTTCACAATTGAATGTAAAATTAAGAAGAAGGCACAGAGCCTCCCCCTAACCACTCGGCCCCCACACATGCATAGCTTCCCCCCGTTATCGACACCCCACCAGAGTGGTACATTAAGGTGCATTGGGCACAATCCATAGACCTAAATGGACTAATCATAATCACCCCGAATCCATGACTTACGTTAGGGTTCACTCTTGGTGTTACATAGACTGCGAGTTTGAATAAATGCATAATGATATGTATTCATTATGGAATCTTCTGGAGTATTTTCACTTTTTAAAACTCTTCCGTTCTCTGCCTGTTCACACCCCTTCCCTGCCCCCCGGAAACCACTGATCTGTTTAAGGTCTTCATAGCTCTGCCTTCCCCAGAATGTCCCATAATCAGAAACAGACCGTGTGGATCCTTTCCTGATGGGCCTCTTTCAGTTAGTAATATCCATTTAAGTATCCTCCAAATCTCTCTACGGCTTGGTAGCTTATTTCTTCTTAGTGATGAATTGATGGATCACAGTATATTTATTTATCCATTTACCCACTGAAGGGCTTCTTGGTTGCTTTCAAATTTGGGTAATTTTGAATAAAGCTGCTATAAACATGCATGTACAGGATTTCGTGTGGCCACAAATTTTCAATTCTTTTGGTAAATACCAAGGAGCACGATTGCTGGATTGCGTAGTAAGAGGATGATTAGTTTTGTAGAAATCACCAAGCTGTTTGCTGAAGTGACCGCACCATTTTGCATTCCCGTGGGCAATGAATGACACTGGATTGTTGCACGTTTCGCCAGCATCTGGTGAGGTCGGTGTTCTGGATTTTAGCCATTCTAATAGGTGTGCAGCAGTATCTCATTGTTTTAATTTGCATTTCCCTAATGGCATATAATGTAGAGCATCTTTTCATATGCTTTTTGGTCATATGTATGTCTTTGGTGAGATGTCTGTTAAGGTCTTTGGCCCATTTTTAGATTGAATTGGTTGTTTCTTACTGTCGAATTTTGAGTTCTTTATATATTTTGGATTACACTCGTTTATCAGATGTGTCTTTTGAAATCTTTTCTCCCAGCGTTGGCTTTTCTTCTCATTCTCTTGAGATTTAGTTAGTTTGTTTTGTTTGTTTTTTAGAATGAATAATATTCCATTGTACACATATACCACACTTTCTTTATCTATTCATTCATTAAGGGACATTGGTTGTTTCTATACCTTGGCTATCGTGAATAATACTGCAATAAATATGGGGATGAAGTCACCCCTCAACGTCCTGATTTCAGTTCTTTTGGATAAATATGCAGAGGTGGGATTTTGGGATTTTATAGTGCTATTTCCTTTTTAATCTCCCACTGTCTTCCACAATAGCTCTACTGATTTACGTTCCCACCAGTGGTGCACAAATGTTACCATTTCTTCATATCCTCATGAAAACTTGTTATCATTTTGTTTAATCATTACAGCCGTTCTAACAGGTGTAAGGTAATATGTCATTGTGGTTTTGATTTTAACTTTCCCAATTGTTAGTCATCTTGAACACCTTTTCATATGCCTGTTGGTCATTTATATTTCTTTTTGGAGAAATGTCTATCAGGTACTTTGTCTAATTTTTATTCGGTTATTTAGGTTATTTTGTTTTTGTTTTTGATTTTTTTTGTTATTGAATAGTAAGAGTTACTTATATATTTTATAAATTAATTCCTTATCAGTTGTGTAGTTTGCAAATATTTTTGTATTCCGTCTGTTGCCATTTTATCTTGCTAACTGTTTCCTTTGCTGTGAACTAGCTTTCGAATTTGCTGTAGTCCCACTTGTTGATGTTTTGCTTTTGTTTTGGTGTCATATCCAAGATATCATTACCAAGACCGATGTCATGAAGTGTTTTTCTTGTTTTGTTCAAAAGTTTCATACTTTTACGTCTTAGATGACATTCCGGTTTCCTACTTAAGTATTTAATACATTTCGAGTTGACTTTTTTATATGGTGTCAGATTTTGACCAGGTTATAGGGAAAAATTTAGAAAATAGCCACGTGAACTTCTCCCATTCTTTCCAGCTGCAGGAAAGAAACACATTCCCTGAAAAATTAGAGTAAATCATTAAATTAGCAAAGTTACTAGTTTCCTCCAAAACTAAATTAAAATAACCCTCTCAACACACAATTCTGAAAATTTCAAACACATGAAAGTATTCATGCCATCTAAACCCAAATGGCAATCTTTTTCCATGCTGAGAATAATGAGATGATTCATTGTTTTTATGAGCAATATTTTATTCCGCCAAATAGTGCTTTTTAAAAAGTACTTCTCTCTATATTGCAATTTTTGAGTATGTGCTCAAAAAATCTGAAGTATGTTTGAATTAGATAAGATATTATCCAGTCAACAAGCTATAATAAAATTTAACTTATTGAAGATAAATTTTAAAATATGCAAAATTTTAAAAGAATAAATTTAAGAACTGCTTCCCTATTTCCCAGCGAAAGTAAATTTGTATTTTAATCTTGTATGATAAATTGCGAGCTATTTGTCTTACATGTTCAATCATTTTATACATTTTCGGACTACGACACAAAAAAATTTAGAAAACATCAATTATTTGTTATCACAGACCACACTCAGAACGCATCAAGTTTGTAATTTTTACTTAAAATTCCACGGTGTGGAGTATCACCAATTGTCTTCTTAGGATCTGTTGAGAGAATTTTGTTGTTGTTTTTCTTCCCCCAGTATTTTTAAATCATAAATATGTCTCATGCATAATCTTTGTACATGAAACAATACACACATCTCAACAAATGAAAAATAGCTATTTAAATTTTTGCTTGTTTCTATACGAGATTGAAAGTCCCTCCATTTGTTGGAACTTTACAAAAACTTAAAAAAATTACACTCTCCAAAAATGTCACTATATAAAATGGCATAGATCAATGAGTACAGTTGGCCCTCTGTATCTACAGAGTCCCAAGCACTGATGGAAAACAGTGCAGGTATTTACTGAAAAAATCTGCATATAAGTGAACCTGAACAGTTCAGACCTGTGTTGTTCAGTCAGTTGTTTACATATAAAATGGTCAATTGTTTATATATAAAATAAAATAAAATAAACAGTTCATGTAGGCAGGAATATGGCATAAAGTTTCTAAAAAAAATCTGTTAAACCAGAAATTGATTTTTGAGCTTGTACTCTGTGGCAGGAGAGGTGATAGCCAGTGATCATACGGTGGGTAAAGAAAATAGATTTATATCCTCATTGAGCTTACGATTTAATAGGTTAAACAGATTATGAAAAACTAAGCAATAAAACATAAACCAAAGACCATGGCAACAGAATTCGATCTTTTGTTGCCAACTCCTAAGCATTTTCAACTACTCCATATGTCATTCTATTTCACAGTCTACATATGGCTCTTTCAGAGCTCTAATTTGTCTACTAGACCAGCCAGCATAGCTGGCTTGGTCATGCAGCAAGTAGTTAATCAAACTGAGAGCGCGGCTCAAGTTTAATTGTATACTACAGAGCAGAGAAGTGAACAATTACTCAGATAAAACGCCAGCGACAAAGCTACGGAAGCGAAATGTTTATGATTCGAAGTGCCTAGGTAACTGATCGAATTTTTCAGCAGCATTGGATTCATGCGATTGTGGCCACAGGAAATGAACCCATAAAGACTGACATGTTGATATTGTCAACAAAAATTCCCAAAGAGATTCAGAAAAAGAGGAACTTTATTCAGGTGAACAGTTCGCAAACCAAGGGAAACTCAGCCTCCAGGGGAAAGCGAAAGGCTACTTTTTATAGAGCAAGTTCCCAGCCAGGTTCCCAATTTGTCCAATTTTATGGAGATAAGGCATCCAAATTTGTACTGTTCTGATTAGTCAGTCTCGTGCATTCTTATCGGTTGTTATGGAGCAGTTATGATTGGTCAGCATTGATGCAAATGAGGATATAGTTGTGCAGTTCTGATTGGATGGGGCCAGTCTCCGTCCACTGGTGAAAAGGCAAAAACAAGGACTCCCTCTTAATGGTCAACTCAGACAGCAGGGGATGGGGTCAGGAGGCTGACAGCTCAGTCTGTGGCTTTTCCCTGAAATGTAGAATATGTGAGAGGCTTCTGTCAACAAAGGCACTAGACCCTGGTCATGAATTTGGGTCCAGTTAACCATGAGAAGTCCTTCTTGGCAGCTATATTTCTTCTTGGGGTTAACAATTAAATCATGAAAATAGCAATAGAAAAATGTTCAACTCTCTCTTATATGGGCAAGCTATTCATATAATTTGCTTTAAAGAAGTAATTTATGATTTATTTTAAGAAGAATAATTCTATGATTAATAGTTCACTATTCATAATAATCAAACTTTCAGTTTATTAAATATTTTTCCACATATTGTTTTAACTGGCCTTCAGAACAAACTGTTAAAATCAGAAGGCCATATTTTATTTATGTATTTTGTGATTAGAAAATTGTAGTTTAAATGGCATAGTATTTTGAATAAATTTCTATTCTTATAAAAGGATTTGAGAATATAATTAGTAAAGTAATAGAATTAGTAACATAAAATTATTGTGTGAGTAGCAAAGCATATTCCGTTTTAAAGGTTCGAGGTCTATCTCTGCTCTTTCCACTAAGACACATGTACAGTTCTTCCACTGTTGCTCAATTTATCCAATTGAAAATGGTGCCGAATATTATTTCTTAGCATTTTCGGATCAATAAAACTTAAATTTATGAGATGTATGTGTGCTAAATGTGTAATATTTTCTATGCATAAAATCTTTCATTTGAAATGAGGTATTAGTTGCATTTGAGAACCAACACTGAAAAAAAATCCATACTCATATAAATTTTCATATGCTATAAATCATACATTCCTATCTAAAAAATCTATGAGATTAAGAAGACGATTTTCCAATATGATAATAACCAAAATAAAACAATTTGCTTAATGTTTTGTTCTTATTGAGTTTTATCTCAATAGAATCCATAGAGCTCTCTGAATACAATCAGTTATGGAAACAGATAGAAGACCAGACTCGTAATACCTCCAATGTCATAGAAATTACAAAATAATACATTGCGTTCCAAAGGAAAATTCGATATTTCCTTCTTTGTGTTTCACAAAACTCTGTAACGTAAGAAAATAATCTAAAACAATACATTGCCATCACCTTTATTTTTTATACATCTTGAATACCTGCAGTGCTGTCTCATCTGGAGCGGAGTGTAAAACTTCCAATGTTCACTTCCAAGGTCGTTCATGTTTAGATATGTTATTCCTGTTGAGCCAAATTCTAACCAAGTCAGCTTTCTAATGTGCACAGGTGAAAGACCTTGTTTCTCAACTTAGTTGAAAGTTACATCTAACTAAAACCATTATTAGTGAAATCGTGGCTCAGGAATGAAACCACCTGATCCCTTCCTGAATGAACCACCTTAGGCATTTGCTAAAAATAATAATTTCAATCTGTAGTTTGAGGCAGATGTTATATTTTGCAACTTATGTGGCATATATTTTGAACTACATTTCCCTATGAATTTCATTAAGTGGAACGCTGTCTAAGTCAATTATTACTTTGCTTTTAAATACTATGCTATTCAGGCTGTATTGTTATTTATATCTGCATGTGCAATCTAAAGTTGCTTTTTACATTTTAATTTGTTCAGAATACTTGTAATTATTAATATGCAAGTCTAAGTGCAAAATTAGTTTCATCTCCCTTAACCTGAGTCATTAATTTGTAGTAATTCTTACACTGAACTCTATGAGTCCTAGATTTTACTAAATCCAGCAAATGAATATACTTATGTGGAAAGCATTTACTAGCTAGAATTATTTGTATGCATGTGATGTGCCAGCAGTGTTTTAGACATTTCGTGTACATTGTTTTTTTTTAATCCACCTAACTAGCCTATGAAATAAATATTATCTAGCCAACTTTAGAAACAAGTGAGACTTAGCTATATAAAATAACTTGACTGCATTCCATCACTTAGAGTCAAAGCAACGTTTCTGACCCAGGTCTGCCTACTGCCTCCCCTCCCTCAGCGATCAACTGTCAGATGTTAGTGTCTCAAGCCCAGATGGTTTGGTGTTGTGTTGATCTGTCTTGGCCATAAAAAAATTCTGCCTCTGGTCTTATTCTAATACGTTGCAGGTTAGGTTTCCCTTTGTTCTGAATTCTCAGCTCTCTTATTTGGCGATGACTAGCGATATCATCTCAAACTATGAGGACTGAAAGCTACCTGTCTGACAGGGATATAGGTGAATTTTTGTAAAAGTTTATATTAATTTAGCCTTAATTAATCAATACAGATTGATCGTGGTAGAAGCCTGGGTCCGAGTCCTTGCTCCACCACTCAATCACGTGACCCCTCTGGCTGTCGTGCAGAACTCGCCCATGGTCACGCCCCAGTGCTCAGAATAAAGTGTGCAGTGACATAGGCATGGATTTGTAAAAAGTGAAAGAATAAATCAATAAAAACAACCTGCACTGAGAAAAGGGTAAAGTTTCAAAGCTGAGTCAGCAGAGACTAAACAAAGCTGGTCTTCCTTCCTTCCCCCTCCCAGAGAGATGGAGCCCTGGGGCTTCCGGTCCAGGGGATCCACCGCTCTCCTTTGGGATGTCACTTTCTACAGCCCAAGTGTGAGAAAGTGGCCTTGCGCCCGGGATGGGGAGATTAACAGACTGCTTACTCCTAAGTAATGCAGTTCTGGGAAGGAGGAAGGAGTTTTCTGCAAACACCGCCTGTTTGGGCCCTACGGGACTTGGAGATGCCGGGATGTCAGAGCGCCCCCTGCTGGGACCAGGAATACACACAGCCCGCGGGAAACAGCGCCATCCTTGGAGAAAAAGACGCCCGCTAACAGGTTTCCAGGGCGATGGGGTGCCAACCCGAGCCGTTTTCTGACAGTTCTGCTCCTTGCATCGCAATGCCACCTTTATTCTATCTGTAAATGGTCCCAGTAGTATTGCTGCCTTATAGAGTCATTGAGAAGACCAAGTTAATATGTGAAGCAGATGCCTAAAAGGAGACGTAAAGGTCACTTAAGGTCATCACCAATTTATTCTATAAAACATGCCCATCATCCCAGGCACATGGCCCAGACCGTAGCACATAAAATGAATGCAACCCTCAGCCTATTAGCGAATACCAACACTTTTAGTGAAATATATCTTTTTTTATTATTATTATTATTATTATTATTATTATTATTATTATTTTACTTTTAATTATTTGTCTATTAACTACTCAGTGGGATATGTGTTATAAAGAGTGACACAGAATAGGTTTTAGGGAAATGACAGGGGCCTCTGGCATCTGGAAGGCCTGCTCCACAATCAGTGTGAGCCACTTCCTGTTCGAATGCCTTTGGGCAAGTCACTTACCTGCTGTAAGCCTCAGTGTCTTCATTTGCAAATGAGTGAAAACTTATATCCTGAGGTCATTAGGATGATAAAACTAGATGATATTCAAATGCTGTCTGACCCATCCCAGGGGCTTATTTAATGCTCATTCTTTCCTTCACCCTGCACCTGTTTAACAGTTTTTTCAAATGTAAAATTTGTTAAAAACAAAAAACTAGGATTTATTTGATTTTAACATTGCTTAAGAAGCCAGACGCTTTGGCTATTTAGTTGAACCAGCTGTCTGGTGAAATTCCTTAGAATTAGAGTAATATCAGTGCTCGTGAATGTTTTATGAGATTTAAGTTACATAACAGACGCCATGGCTTCAAACTGCAATGTTAGTAGTGAATTATGCTCCGTTTCAGAGCGTTCGGCAGATTTATGCACTTTTGAGTAGGATGCTTTGCATTCCGAAATGTTTAATCAAATCATCTAATAATTTCTGAACGTTGGGAATTTTGCTAGTCAGTGTCACGCTTCACAAATTACGGAAGGGAGATACAAAGTCACGTGCCCTTACAGCGCCCTTCAGAGGACAATTTTCTTGAAGGAAAAAAGCCACTGCCCATTGAAAGACTCACCGTGTGAAAGCATGTGACTTTCCCAAGGCGCCCTGGAGGAAAGAAGGGTACAGAGAACAATGAAATCATCTCGCTTGAGTACATCACTTCTCTGCTGCTGTAATCACCCTCCGGCCCACTGGCTGAGGTCGCTAAATTAACAAAAGGCTTCGGTTCAGCCTCTACGCCAGGACAGAAATGGTCGCCCAGCCTCAGCCTGGCTTTGAACAAATTGTCTCCGTGTCGAATTCATGTGATCTTTTCCAGACTCACCATCCTTCATCCCTGTCTATCTCTTATGAGACTAAAAACATGTCTCTTCATGGACGGAGGAGACATAACATGTAGTCTCCAAAGTAGAACACTTTTGAGAGTGAAATGTGGTGCTGTTGAAAACTCCACGGGGCCCGCAGGGGTCCCTTGGGACGGTTCTGAGCAAACAGGAGCGTGCGGTTGGCATCTGCAGGGGTCTTCGGGGAGTCATCAGCCTTGTTTGCCCCTTGAGATTCATCTCTTGTCATGCTTGACCCTTCTCTTTGTGTTCTGCCTGCACTAAGTGAACAAAGTGCCTTGAATGAGCTATTTTGTGCCATTTTCTCAAACCTTAGGTAAGGCTAGCGTAATCTTCCATTTTAGATCAAGTCATTACTTCTCTGATCTCATCTCCAAGCTTTACCTAAATCCTCATCCAGCCACTCCGCCTCTTCCCTCTTGGACACAAGCACCAGGCTCATTCTCACTTAGGGCCTTTGCACCTGCTGTGCCCTCCGCCCACAGCGCGTTTTCCTTCGAGCATCTTCCTTCTTGTTTCTTTTAGGTCTTTACACAACCTTCTCAGAGGGACCTTCCCAGGTGATCGCATCAAAAACGGTGACCTTCCCCTCACCGCTTTTATTTTCAAATAAACTCTAGATGTGAAACTTACAACTATATTGTTTTATTCACTTTTGTATTTCCCGTATCTCCGAGAGCGTTTGGCACGTAGTTGTTAAACAGAGACTCGTGAATTGGAACCGGTCTATGTGGTGGCACCATCCCATCTTGCTTTCTCTGTCTGGATAAGTTGTATTGATTCTTGACAATTCTGTTCAGTTGTAACCTATTTTAGGGAGCCTTCCCTGACTTCTGTTCTGTCAGGCACATTTCTTGGGGGCTCCCATGGGCACCCTTTGTTCTCAACTCGCATCAAACTTATGCTAATTGTTATTTGCCGCATTCGGCGTTAGGCTGGGGGCTCCATCGGATCAGAAAATGTCATTCATCTCTGTTTCTCTATGAAACGCAATGCCTGCCACATTGAATGAATCGGGGTTGCAAAGCTCCTGTGTCAGGAAACTCACTACCTTTAGAGTCAATTCATTTCATCTTGAGCTGGTTCCGATGCTCACAAGTTTCTCTCAAATTTCTCCGTTAACAGCTGACCACCTTTTCATATGCCTAGTACTCCCCAGGCTAATCACAATTCAATCTGAGGTTCTAATCACAATTCATCTATCTATCTATCTATCTGTGCATTTGGTGTCACATCTAACAAAGATTTGTCTAACCGAAGGTCATGCAGACTTTCTCAAGCTTTCATGTAGGACTTCTGCATTATTTGGATCTCATACTTAGGTCTGTAGTACATTTTGAGTTATTTTTTGTGTATGATGTGAAATAAGGGTAGAGAGTCTTCTCTTCCTCCTCTTTCTTCTTCTTGGTCCATGTGTAGATTCCCTTCTCCTGGCATTGTTTGTTGAAAGACGCCGCTTTCCCTAGTTGAATTGTGTTGGCATTTTTGTCAAAGAGGAATTGACCGAGAGTGTAGACATGAATTTCTGACTCTCAGATATGACGATGCTTCTTCTTCCTCCAACACCACCGTGTCTTCATTACTAAAACTCCTTTGTCTTCTGGATTTTTCATTTCCATATCAGTTTTTTTGGGTCAGCTTTCAATTTCCACCAAAAAACAAACCAAACCAAAACAAACAAACAAAACAACCTACTGGGATTCATTCTTCAAAATTGTAAATCAATTCGGGTAGAAAATGGTGTCTTGACAATATTGAGTCTTTCAGCCATGAATATAGGATGTCTCGATTTATTTAGATCTTTAATTTCTCTCATGATTGTTTTGTCATTTTCTTAGTATACAAATGTTAACCCTTCTTTTGTTAAGTTTATTCTTATCTAT
This sequence comes from Pteropus alecto, assembly GCF_000325575.1. Lineage (NCBI taxonomy): Eukaryota > Metazoa > Chordata > Mammalia > Chiroptera > Pteropodidae > Pteropus > Pteropus alecto. The sequence continues at coordinate 29,734,778 of NW_006436282.1, forward strand.
GTGATTCTCTGTGATCCTATTGTGAATGGGATTATTTTTGTATGTTGATCTTGCAGGTTGTGACTTTGCAAACTTGTTTTTAGTTTTGATAGGTTTTTTGTTGTTTTTAATTTATTTTTCATTTTAGTATATGTCATGAGAAATTTGTAATGACTATATCATCGGACATCCCAATCATCAGTCACTCTGCATGTATTTTATAAACTATTTAAGGTTGATTTTCCACCTCACGTGTCCTATCTATAAGGCGAACATGCACATTCTAGCTTTGTCTCATTCATTTTAACAAGAAACAAGAGGCCACCATACAAAGATTTCTTCCTGATCCTTACAAGAGCAAGATGAAATCAGGTTTGAATACGACAGAGTAATACCTCCCAAATATTATTTGTTTATGTATTGTTTTGTAGTTTTCAGGTTGCTTTCACACATAGCATCTCATTTGATCCTTACAGAAACTCTATAGAGGAAGCAAGGCATGCAAAATTATTCTCTAATCAAGAGAGGAGCAGGGTAAGCCTCAGAAGTTTATGTTCCCTAGAACTTGGCAAAATCTGGGTAGAAAACATCGATCCCTGACCTCTGCCTAGAATTTAGTCCACGACATGTCCTCGTCTGGGGGACAGCACACGAAAGTATATACTGTTCCATTCTTTGGGAAGCTGTCTCTTTAAATGACACTTTCTTTCCATGACTTCAGAGACTTTCCACTGGGATAATTATTCACAAAACAACATTGGAATCAGTAGCTGAATCATAAATTCAGTAATGTCATTCTACACTAAAAAACATTACAGTTATATTATTGTCCATTAAAAATGTATCAACTTCATAAAAGTACTATTGACTCTCCATAAAAATTCTCCTTGAGTTTATAAAGGTCCATGCATTTATTTTTATAAGAGTTAAGTTCAGAAATTAGGCAACGCTTCTAATTTATATTCAATGTAATCATCTGTTATCTATTTAAACCAGATAAAGAAAATGAGATAAAGAAATAGGCACCGATTTACACCAGCTATTAACTTTCCCAGGGGTACGCTATTAGGACTAAAAAAAGCTTTGCGGAGATCGTCCTTCGGTGTAATTTCATTCAGTAATATCACTAATGACCCCATTAAGGACATTAAAAGTTTCCTTTTCTGATCAATCTTTAGAATATTGAACTCTATAAAGTATCTACTGACTAATCGCCTAAATAAATCAAGGTCACCTTTAAGATGGCATCCAAAAGCTAATTGCGGGCATAAGACACGTTATGCAACTCTCATCCAGAGGCAGTTATTATTTTTAAGCATCAGGGTTGCACCAGACAAACTGCTTCACGTGCTTGTTCCACAATATATTCTGAGAGCTCGTTAGCTCAGGAAGACTTGCAATAAATTAGAAGGAAAGGTTCGGGTCATAACCTTTTTCGAAAGGAAATATCTCTTACAGATGTTGTATCTTTGAATGTGGTTTACAGCCTAAAAGTGAATGTGTAAGCAAGATATTCCCTTATACGTCTCTGTTTTTATTTTGTTTGTTTGTTTGTTTGTTTTGTTTTGTTTAGATTAGAGTAGGGAGGCTGAGAAGAAAAGATAAGCTTTGTTTTAGGGTAGTTACTAGTCATGTGCTAACACTGCCAGGTGTTGAGACGAGTCACCCAAGTTTGATCATGGCTTTGAAATTCAAAATTAATCCATTTTTTATCTCTGGAAATATAATTTATCTTTCTCTCTCATATTTATGAGCCCTTCACTGCATTTCTCTTTATTTTACAAAGGCAGACTAAATATTAAATAGTTCCTGGATCAGAAAATATGTATTTGTCTGCTATTATTAATATTTATATGTCAACTTCGGCCATATTTAATTGTATATGTTTGACCCTTTAACCACACAGGTATGAACTGCATGGCTTCACATACATACAGATTTTTTTCAGGAAATACCTGTACGGTTTTCATTTTGTGGCTGGGAGTTTACAAACAGGAATGGCCAACGGCATCTGCGTTGACCCATACCACTTTGTAAAAGAGATTCTTATGTCTGCAGATTTGGGTATCCATGGGGGATCCTGGAATCAATTCCCCGTGGATACTGAAGGACAAATTAAGTTTTGGAGGAGTAAAAAGTTATAAGTGGGTCTTTGATTGCGTGAAGGTCAGTGATCTTAAATCTCGCATTGTTCAGGGTATATATCTATCTATCTATCTATCTATCTATCTATCTATCTATCTATCTATCTATCTATTGCCTATCATCTATCATCATCTATCTATCATCTGTCTAGATATGCCATTATATAGGGCTTGTATTATCTGGGGACAAATAAAAGAGATACTGACAGAATTTATTAGTTCCCCCTTGGAGGGGAACCAAACCAGATAACCAATGAGCTCAGATATCTCGCTTTGTAAGGAAGAAATTTCAGCGGAAACACCCTTGTCGTGGCAGAGTTGGTGGCCTAGAAATGTCCTGAAGACACTGCTCCTTGCCTCCAGATGTTGCGGTTGGGTTTCCTGGAAAGCACACTGTGGGAGTGACATTTGTGTGCAGGCGATGCACTCAGGCGTGCTTTGGGGATGAAGCAGGACTGGGTGGGCCTGCAGTTAAACTCCTTGGCCCTCTTACACCACCTCAGCCACCCTGGCCCCCGGGCAGCCTCAAAGCTGCCGAGGCTTTCCGGCTCTGGCCCAGCTGGGGCAAGGGAGCTGCCCTTAATCCCTTATACCGGCCAGTCATTCCATATGGGCTGTCCACAAAAAAGAATCCATTCGTCTTAGAAGTAAGAGAACCATGGAAAATGCTTTAAGTGAATTATGTTTCTTTCAAATACTACATGCAAAAGTTTAATCTTGTGTCCTTGTTTTCTGGCTAAACTTTTTTTTTTTCGTCCTGTAGAAGCAGACATTCTAACGCCCTCCACCGACCCTAGTGCGAACTCATAGCAGCTTTCCAGATATTTCGTAAATGCCATTTCGTGGTTGTGTCCGTCCACCTTCGTGATGATGGGGTTTCTCGGTGAACGATGGTTTTGAATGTGAGCCTTGGCCCAGAATCTCTCTCCTCACGTGATCTCGCTGCCCCAGGTTATTCAAAGCGGACCCTGACTCTCATCCTTGAAAAGTCACTAGGAAACGGGGAAACGAGCGTCTACCACTGAGCTGATAAGTAACCCAGCTTTCTCAGGCATAACAAAAATTGCTATGCAATTAGCTCTTAAAAGGCAAAGAATTGTTGCTATAGGACACTTCGCAGGTTGGAAGGGTGGGCGTCACCACCCAGCGGGATGGCCTCGGTCAATCCAAACGTGCCTGCTCAGAAAAAGGCCCCCTTCAGCTCCAAAGAACACATTTTAAGCAGAATTTGGCTGTCACATGCTACTTTCTGGCCTCCTGGTTAGATTAGTCGCTCGTTTTTTCTTTAGCTTTTTTTCTTTTTAATGTTCTTGGATTTCTCCCCAAACTCTCCACAGTGATGCAAGTAGATTTTTTCAAATGAAAGCCAAATTTTCTTTTAGATATTTAAATATAGACACATAGATAAATATAGATATATAATTACTAGATAGATAAATAGGTAGGTAGGTAGATAGATGACTATATATATACATATAATGTGTGTATATATATATATATATATACAGAGAGAGAGAGAGAGAGAGAGATAGGTAGACAGACAGACAGACAGACGGTGGATGACCTCTCTTTAAGAATCTATGAAGGGAAAGACGAAATTAAGACATTGAGAAACAAGACATTGAGATGAAGTCCCTGTGGTTCAGAAAAAGCACAGGGCATTCTAGGCGCTGTTCTTTCCATCCTGACAGGTACAGGGAGGTAAGTACCACTTCCTGCTGCGAGAAGTGGCAAGGGCTGTATC
>NW_006436282.1:29738725-29747130 GCF_000325575.1 Pteropus alecto
AATTCTTCTCAAGGGAAAGTATGAGAACAAAAGCAGACACTGGAATTGAGAGATGGGAGCTGAAGCGAAGGAGGAATTGTAAACAGCAAGCATTTGGGCGTAAACAAAAGCAAAGGAGAAGGGGCCTCCGCCCGCGGGAGGAAGTCAACAGCCCTTAGCAGTGAGCACCCAGAGGACACACAAAAAGGCTTAAAAGTAAAAAGGTCAGTCAAATTTAAATGTTTGCTTGGCCCCAAAAGGACTGAAGTTATCTTAAAAGAAGGATGATTGAGAACTTTACTAAAAGCTCTCACTTTCAGGCAAGACAAAGCAATGGGGGCAAGAATTACCACCTCACCCCAAAACTAACAGGATTTGACGAGATCTACGAAAAAATAATGTTGATGAATTTGACATAAACAAGGACAGTAATCCCTGACAGATGAGAAACAAATGAGGTGGGCTGGGGTGGGGGGCTATGATTGCCTCAGTTTACCATTCTAAAAGGGTTCCCAGGCCAGGTCACGGGGACGATGTATCAGTCCGGGTTCTTCAGAGAAACAGAGTAGATGTTGGTTGTCTTCGGCCATTGAGTTTTGGGGCGGTGTTTGCTCAGCAATAGCATCTGAAACAGGAGAAGGTACTGTTCTTCTGTGACTAAGTCCCCAGGGGCAGCGAGGCGTCAGCCAGGACAGTGTGTTTCCGAGGACGAGACTCCTATAATCAGGAGGGTCTGTCCCCTCTGGGCCTGCGCTGTTCAGCGCCGACGTTGTTTTCCGAATTCCTAACAGTGTAGGACGTGGTGGTTCACAACCAGCGTCCCAGAGGGCGTAAGTACATCCGGACGGTGTGCTCCACTTAACGGTATTGTAAGGACTCTTGACTGTACGTCCTGTGCCTGTGTCAGGGTGGGGCGGTCACACAGTGGGAAACGCAGATGGCCCAGCAAGACATCCTACACAGCCCCTCCTCAGTTTACCAGGGGAGTAGGATTAGAGAGTTAATTTAGTGTCGAATTATCTTACTGAACGTGGGAGTTTTCTATACCTACGCCAAAATAGAAGGGTAAAATAGATGATTAATAATGTTTGTTGTTATTTTGTGTTTAATTATTCAGACTTTTAAGTTCATGCATGAAATCAGCCTGTAATTTTCCTTTCTGATACTCTCTTTGCCTGATTATATTTGAAGGCGGATTTTTTTTTAAACTATTTACATTTAGAAAAATTTAACTATATAATGTTCTATTTTGTATTTTCTAAATCGCCTTCCTGTTTCCATCTTCTAGATGATTTTGCATCAAACATTACACATATAGTTTTATTTTATTTTATTTTTCTGTAGTTATTGCCTATATACATCTAAAAGATAATTTTTACTAAACATTACCATCACATCATTGTCATGCCTAAAATTTTAACAGTAATTTCCAGTATAATCAAATATCTAGTCAGTATATATGATCCCTCCATTGGGTTGATGTTTTCTTCAATAACTCATCTTAAATATTCATTAATTTTTTAAAAATGTTCTCTTCTTAATTTGGTTCAAACAGTTTTCCAAACAACATAGAAAATGATATGAATGAGGAAAACTCCTAACAGATGTTATTGTTTTCTCTTAATTGCCCTGAAATCCGTGAGTTTGTTTGGTCTTTACAGTTGTGCCCTTACTAAGCACAGAGAATGTGCCAGACGGAATGAGGCATCAGCTGCTAGCATTCTGGGAATGGGGTGGTAAGGAGGGCCCTCCTTCTTCTGCGAAGCCAGCAGGAGGAGCGGGCAGGGGTGATGGTGGGCAAGATGGCCTTTCCATGCTGGGACCCACAAGAAGCCTGGAGACTAGGATTCAGGGTGCTGTTTTGTAGCAAGGTAAATATTTTGTAGCATAAACAAAGTTGTTTTTGACAAGAAAATCACAATAAGCACCAATCGGTGGGAAGAAAGGAGGATTCTTCCAAGACCTAGTGCCTGTCCCTCGATCAGATTCTATTTTTATACATAATGGCAAATGCTTTCTGTTGCAGAATTAAAAGAAAATAAGTCCTACAGTCTAACTATTTGGCCTAGGATTTTGAGGACATTAAGAAATTTTCTGCAGCATTATGAAAGAAAAATATTAATAAGTGGCCATAAGAATGCCATTAACGACCTCAGAAACATACAGCGAAATGTAATCATCGGCATGCTGCCATCCACGGCTCTCCTCGTGCTACTGTGGCTTCAGGGACAAACACGACTGCCACGTCTACCCACCCACCGACACCAAGTAAACTTCCCAGGATCAAGCGGAGATCGATGTTTTTCTCACACTTTCCCCGAGTTTAACTCTTCCAAGAGCATAGATTGATTGTACGCTGAGTCCCTATGTGAGGGACGTTCTTTCAAAAGGAAGGATAATTACACCAAGTTATTCTGCCGGGTCATTCAGGAACAAGAGGAGGGAGACAGGCCATGTTCCACACATCAAAGAAGTGAAGTGCCTTGGATGTGTCACCGAAAGTCTGAATTGTTTCATCTTAGGGTGAGCTGCTGTCAACTTAATGACATGAGAAATGCCTTGAAAAGCCCAAGCAGATTTAATGTACTTAAAAACACATTTAATAAATCGCAACTTTTGTCATGAAACAAAATGACGAATTTTCATTTATGTTTACTGAGCTACACTTTTCCAGGATTCTTCACAGATTCGAAATTAAGAATATAAATTATAAGAATGAAGTTAAACCATATCTAATGTATGGGATTAAAATTAAAAAAATGAATTCAGAAACCAGTATTTCCTATGTCTCTTAGATAAATGTGTATTTGCAGGTCGGTTTCATGTGTACAGATCGAACGCTGTTAATCATAGATTAATTTACATGTTAAAATATGATTTCTGGAACTGATAAAGCTTTGGTACCAACATTAGGCGTGTGAAAGAAAAATTCGACGTGGAAGTGTGTGTGGGGATTCAGACGGACTCTCACTGTCGAATGTTTGAGTTCTTGCCCTACAATCCTAAGTCTCTGTATGTCCTCGTTTCTCCAACTGATGGCCACAACTTTGTCCTGAGTGTTGACTTGAGTTCTATTCTTCCTTCTACAAATCTACACTCTATACAGCCTCCTGAATGATTAGCCAAAAATATACCTTACATCTCACAAAAAAATAAATTCCAGAATGACGGACAATGCAACCTAGTAAAAGAAACCATGAAAATATCAGAAAAAAAATCATGAAAGCTTTATTTTATACATTCATTTCGGAGTGCGGAGGTTTTTACAACTATAAAAAAGAAGACGCAAAAGAAATGATTGATCAGTTTTTCCTCATAACATATTTTTAAATGCGTGGAAACAAAAAAGGATTAGAAAAATTTTAAAAGCAAATGAGACACTAGGAAAAATATCTACAAATTTAAAACCCATAAAGGATGATTACCTTAATATATAAAAGAAGTTATACAAATAAACAGGAAAAGGAACAACTCAATAGAAAAATGGGTGAAGAATACAAATGTATTAGAAACTGAAATTAACGGGATTCTTAAATATGAGTAAAATGCTAAACTTCTTGCATAATGTGGGAAATGCAAATTAAAAGTGCCATATACCATTTTTCTTCTTAGGCAAAATTCATAAAAGTATATGTATTTATATGCATATGTATAAGCGTATGCATTATGTAGATAGATGATAGAAAGAGAGAGAAAAAAAGAGAGAATATGCATCTGTACAATCTTCATTAAGAGTTTGATGATAACAATAAGGCGGGTTGTTTATTCCACTGATGTGCCGATGAGTGAAATGACACGTGTAAAAATGCATTCGTTTCCTTGCGGGCATCGTTTATATCAGCGTAAGATTGAAAACCCACAACTAGCAAAACTTGTTCCCTTCCCTCAGGAATCGCAGTTTTGCGTTTCTTTCTTATTGTCGTTTTCTACGTATGGCCTAGTTGTATGTTTGCCTCTAAGGAATGGCACGGAAAGTACAACTCAGTCCATCGTGACCCGAAGGAGAAGTTCTAAGGCTCTTTCATACCTTGAGAGTCTGGCCACGTATTTGCATGTGGCGACTATCAATTAGGAGAATAAACGTGATCGTATCATTATCGCCCTATTTAAAAGCCTACAAACTTGTAATTTTCTGACACGATATTTAACGCGCATGAGGACGAGATGGTAAGAAGTTTTTCATCGCCTCTTCTTCCCTCGTCTCTCCCTTGCGTTTCACGCACATCCGTGGTTTTCAACACCCCACGCTGTCTCCGTGTCCTGACTTTCTCAGACACTTGCTGGGCCCGGGACCCCCATCATCTCTGACGCGCATCTTCTCACTTCTCTACCACGCTCTTACTTTTCTTTCTGCTCAGGTAGCACTCCCAACATTACTCTGTCATCAGACTTCACACGTATGACCTAAAAAGTGGTTGTCGCCTACAAAATACCCAACTGAGCGAACGCCCTGCTGTACGCCTGATTCAGCCACGTCTAAGGCATCCATCCACTCGAGTAATCATATCGCTTCCTGGCTGGGCAGTGCTTTATGAGTGCTACCGTTTCTTATCTTTGTGCTCGTGGAATAAAACAACAAATTAATACGACTGCAATTCTACCAATAATTTCTCAGAATTGTCTAGGTTCAGTTTTGGTAAAGAGAGTGAAGGTATTATTCTTTAACACCCATTTCAAAGATTTGGTGATCTCCTGATCACTGTCATGTTCTGAAGAAAAATAAGTTTTGCTCATGGGTTGCTCAGTTTCATGATGGAGAAGTTGTAACATGAAATATTCAGTTACTGATGGACAGTGGCACTTTCTAACTGTTACTTTTCAGCTTTGGAGAGTACTTTTTCTTGGAGATAAGATGATCTTTACCACCGATGCATTTATCATCTACGGGCATAGAAATTTCAAATACAATTTTAAGATAAGTAACTTAAATATTAAAACATTGGGAAAAATAGTAAAAACTGAAAACAAGAAAGTAGCATGATTATAAAATGTATCATTATTTAAAGCATCATTCACGTGGCTTACATACATTAGAGAATGTTCTGGCATCTGTGATCTTGTCGAGCATAATTTCTAATTTGGACGGCTTCATGTGATAGGGTGCAGACATTCCATGTGTATGTGCTAGGACACCTGTCCACACCGACCTTGGCAGGCAGTCCTTGACCTGCTGCGGTGATGAGCTAGAAAACTGGTATTCTCATAGAATTTGTAAAGAAATCAGCATTGGCACAGTTCTAATGTTAAAACTACATACTCCGTTAGGATGTCACCACCTTTCCCACTAATATGCTTTTTCCGTTCCAGGATTAAGCACTCAGAGTGCCCGAGTAAAGTGCTTTTACTCGCTAAACCAAGATGCACATCTATTTTCCAATCTGGTAGCTGGAATGAGAGCTTGGAAAGCAATGCTGTAGAGATGCCATTTTGTCTTTCCCATCAAGGAATCAACTCACGTGGAACGCACCTTTGGACAGAATGAACACTAAGAGCTACTCGCTTAATCCACCTGCACAGGGAAAATCCTTACGGAACAGACGTCATCTACGAAAACAATGTGCTCAGTACGCGGCCTCTCAACGTCCCTGCCCTTGAACTTCCACCAGCCTGCTTCGGTCCTCGGCTCCTGTTTTGTAACTAGAACCCAGCGCGAGGAAGGCCAGCTTCCGGTCTCAGGGAGAGCCGCGTCCTTTGTCCCTCAGCTGCTGAAATGACACATTGACTCGCATCAGATAGGAAACCTGAACTTCTTTGTAACTTATATCTTTATTTGCAAGATGAAAACATTCATCTTGGCCATTTGCTTTACAAGGCTTGGCAGATAAATGAAATTTTAATATTGGCACTTTAATATCTTCCACGGGGGATTACCTAAAGTCCCTGTTAGCGATCTTTTGTCACCTTTTCTTACATCTAAGAATGAATTTTAAGTACTTAAAAATGGCTATAAAATTATTAGAACTCCTTAAATAATGCAATATATATGTACTACGATACCTTTATACTCCATTTCATGAATAAAATTATTAAATGTTCCCAGTAATAGTCATATCACAGAAGACATTAAATTTTAATTTGATGTACCACCGCTGCGCTCCTGAGATGTGAGCTCATGGCATGGATTTATAAATTAACTTTAATGTTTGTCAAGGAAACCAGTGTTTAGGGCCAGGTCATCGTAAGGCACAGATAAGCAGACGGTGAGTGCTCAGAGCCTCGGGCGTACAGCACGGGCCCCCACTGTTCTATGTAACTCACTGTGTCTCTGGCAAAGGCGGCTGCCAGCTGGACACCCTGTGCTGACCTTCCAAAGGACCGTCAGCCTGTAGACAACACGCTCACGAAGTCCAAACAGTCTCCAGAGCCGCTTCATTCCATGCGGTAGTGGGAACAGGATTCGCTTCCTTTCAGCCCAGATATTTCTTGGCTTTCTCCTCAAGGAACAGAACCTTCTCTCCACAGAGTTTACAGTATCAGTGAAATCCTTCAGGTTCTGCTTGAGCCTCAGAATCAGCCAGGCTTTTCACACGGTTACTATGTTGGGGTTCTCCAGAAAAACAGAACCTATAGGAGGTGCAAAGCCTACGGTCATTTCAATGAGAGGTCTAACGATTTAATTTTTAAAGTGAGAAGACCAGGAGTCAACAAGGTCCGGGTTCAAACGAACGAATTTGGGGACATGAAGTCAAGTCTCACTATGTATCTTTAGATTTAAAAGCCCCAAGTATTTAAAATTTGAGCGATTTATTGAATGCTATATCTTGAAAGAGCTGCTAGGTAGACTTCCCCTTCAGTGAGCCTCTTTTTTCTTTTATAATCTATCAAATTATCACTGAGAAGTTAACTTTTTTAAATAATTTTTTTTTTTACTCTGCTACATTTACTTTTCTAAAACATTTTTTATTAAGTTTTATATGAATTCAGAAAAGCCACGTATCGTTACATACCTCCATGGACCAGTCATACACCTGGATGAATTTGCTACAACTGAACTCGCTCAGGTGACCAACAAGCAGATCAAGGAAAGAGACCCGCCCTTACCCCTGTTCCCCTGGCATCTAACACCTCCATTGCTTTTGCCTGCAGACATTTATTTTTGTTATGTATGCAAACAGACGTATTCAAAGTAAGCGGAAGCACTCCCAGTTGGACTATAAGAAAATTTCTAACAGCGCTAGCAAGTAGAATAAATATTACTTTTCCAAGACGATCGGGTTATAACTTTCATCTATGGAAAGCTTGCTAGCCTGATGCTAAGAAAAAAAAATGATAGCAATTTATTAAAAAAACAACAAAGATCAAAAACCTTATGGTAACCTTGTCATACGCAATACGGTGGTGAATATTCACTATAAGAACTAGTGATATTGATTTTTTCAGAACTGTTAAGGTGTTACTTATTTTTATGATTCTAATAGTTTTTAAATGAAAAATGGCTCAGTAGTGAAGACTTTATTATGGTACATTTTTTTTCCATTAATGGAAAATATATGATATAATTCTCCCTGGGATATTTAAAGTTCAAATGAAGCTAGTATGCCATTTTTGTGTTTGCCAAGGTTTTCCTGGCGTGCCCGCTGCTCTCGGCTTTATGCAAATCAAAGAAAATTCAAATACATGTGTCTCAGAGTTTCTGGAAGTTTATCGTATTTCCTGCTCCTATAACTGTGTGAACATACACGTGCTAATTCATCTTTCTCAGCCATTGTTTATTCCTGTCACACCACCTGCCTCTAAGGGGTTTTAAAAGTATCGAAGGAGATGCCACCCGGGCACAGTACAGATGCTTCGAAATGATATCGTTACTAGTTTATTCATTATTTTTGTGTAACGTGGTGTATATTTGTCACTTAGACCCAGGTGTAAGTAGAGACAGAACGGGCATGAGTCGGCTTGGCTTCATAACCTACACCAGTGGCGACCATCTAGCTCATAAACAATGTGATGCTAGTGAGTAAGGGGACAGACCTCTAGTGTCGGGGTTCAGACAAACAATGGAGAACCCAGGTCCTGACGGTTCTGTGATCCCAGTCGTCCCTGAGACCAGCCTCTCTGCTCTCCTGTCATTTTTGCGACTTCTCGTGCTAAGGGAGCCGTTCATCCCCGCGCCGTGGACCCAAACGCATCCCGGTGTCCCCTGGCCCTCAGATGACAGTGTTTACAGCAGCACTCACTGTCCTGTGCCCAAAGAGGCGGAATGGCCTACATTTCTATTTCCGTATTTTCCCATTAATAAACCTGCAAAACATTCAAAGTTCGTTCGAATATTCTGAGCAACCGTATGAATAGAGACAGCCATTATTTTTCCACGACTCCCTGGCTTAATGCGCACAACTGGAGAGAATAAAGTCTTGACAACTTAACATAAAACAAAAACGATTTTGTAGCGTTTCAGTCAAAAGATCTCGGTGAGAGGATGAGCGGGC
>NW_006436282.1:29747174-29753524 GCF_000325575.1 Pteropus alecto
CACCTGCTGGGTGGCCCTTATACACGCCTAGCGTGCAATCTTCTAGGGGGGCCGAGGCTTCTGTCTCGTCTCTGCCAGGATGTGCTTATCCTTCTTGAGATTTCTGGTATTAATTGCTCTGAACCTCAACTCTCTGGTAGGTTCAGAAAGTTATGAATTTGTAGATCATCCAGTTTTCTTTCGTATAGTTTTTATGAAAAAGACACCTTTATCAGCTGTCTCCACCTTTGCTAGAAGCTGAAACTTCTGGCAGTAATTATTTGACCTTATACTTCAGAATTTGTAAAGAGCAAAATACACGATGGACTTTTCCTGCGTTTGCTGACTCGGCCTTAATGTCCTGTAACGCCTTGAGGTAGTTTTCCCAAACTTGTCCATAAGATTAAGCATTATGCCGACATAGGCCTCGAACTCATGGGCTCGTCCTGATTCTGCAGGTTTCAAGACAGTTGGTGCACTCAGCAGACTTTCTTAATTGGCATCTTTAATCGAAATATAGTTCTGTTATGGAAATAAGTATATTAATGTATAAGTGTCAAACTAGTTAATAGATTTCTTTTTACTATTCCTGGAAGGATTATGAATATATCTGGAATACATTTTGAAAATTTTCAATTTATGCTTTATTTTATTGAGTGGCTTTTAAAATTTTAGGTTAATCTAATTTCTTGAAGAATGACTAAACTGATAAGTACTTATCGCACATTATGTCTAAGGATGTAGAACTGTAATAATGGCAGGGATGAAAAGATTCTAAACGGTATAATTTAAAAGGGAGGGTGGCAAATGAAACATTTTAACGAAATACGCAATATGATTTGGTGAAATAGTATTTGTAAATAAAAATCAATATCGAGGCAATAAATAATAAATTTATGTCAGTTTATCGAAGACTATCAGAACATCTCTAAGTGAAATTGGCAGTTTTTGTAACCAGCATAAACTCTTAATGCATTGTGTTTAAAGAGAAACTTATTATATTCCAAAGTAGTCCCTCGAGAAGTATTTAGTAAAGTGAACAAAATAGAGAGGAGTTTTCAAAGGTGGCTGAGACGAATATCGATTCTGTGCTGTGACGCGGGTGCGATCTTTCGACGTCTTGGGTGTTTGGCGGCAGAGGCAGGTGTCTTTGTTCTTCGGCCCCAGAACCGCCTGGGACCGAGCGGGACCCACGAGGTCATTCGTGCCGAGTCCGGCCTCCCAGTTCTCGTCGCTGTCATTTTACCTTTGCAGTGGGGACCTGAGCGTCCGCCTGAGGACGCGCGGCAGCGGGGCTGGGTATCTGGGCTGCTGTGCAGGTTCCCTCGCTCCCTGCATTTATGCTCAGCTGCTGTCCCGGCTGGAGCGGCCACCAGGCGTTTGCACTGGGACATAGGCAGCTATAGGTGTCCGCTGCTGGAGCTCGTCCAGTTGGGCGGAGTTGCGGTGGCTGCGGTTCCTTCTGAGCCTCATGCGTGCATCACTGGGTCGTAGAGCATGGGCTGTTTCAAGCCAGAGCAGCACCAGAGCAGCCCTCTGGGGCCTTGCAGGGTCATTTGGGAGAGCATCTGGGGCCCTTTAGAAAGGTTTTACCCCCAGAGAAGATGTCACGATCACCTATTTCAGACTCCGTGGCAGCTCTGGCGCCCAAGCGAGGCACCCAGGCTTTCCCCCACAAAGTGGCTGCTGTAAGCCGAGGACCTACATCCCTGTCACATGGGGCGGAACCTCCCTGGTACCTGGGCACCACGCTCCCCCCTAACCCAACACGTTTGCGAAGGTCCCTCTTAACCCTCAGCCAAGGCCGCGTTTCCTACCTTCTCGTGTTATCACATCACCATGGGACAACTTTTGGGGAGCAATAACTTTGTTCGAGAATAACATCCCTGTGATGTAAATGCCTGTCTCATGTGGGTGTGGCTGTCTGGACAAGTGATATATGTACATATGTACATATATATATATTTTTTATGGTTTTTTTTTTTTTATCAGTGGTCCTAAATTTCAGCATTCTGAACAATTCCTCATGTCTATAACACTGCTTCCTGAATTTATAATGGAGGCATCAGATCTAGAGGAGTCTGGTGAGAGCTGCTGCTTTGGAGAGATGAAAGGAAGTAACGTCCGTCCAGCTCCGGACTGGGTATCAGCCCCCCGATGACACACGCTCTGGGTTTCAAGAACACGCTGCCGTCTCTGTGACAGTGCATTCTGAGCAGGCCACAGCCTTGGGGACTGAAGCCAAGGCGGAACACGGAATCCGAACCCTCACCTGTCATGGAAAGCGCACCAGGTATCAGCAGGTGAGCTCACTGAGCTCAGATCTGGCGTGTCACTCGGCTTCCCCATAAGCGAGCTGATGGATGATAAATGGGTAGATAAAAATTAGTGAATGAGGGAAGTAAACATATATATCTTAGATCAAGAAAAATAAGGAACCATCAAAGTGATTCTTAGTAGCAATAAACTATACTCATAAATGTAAACCATTTGGATTCCAGATAAATTTAGTTTCTCAAAACAAATTTATCTCTGTCTTGCTGTGAAAATATGTATAAACTTGCATCTCATATTTGAAAATGAAATAGCTACATAATAGTTCCTTCAACAAAATGAATATGGGGAAAATTTTTTTCTGCCTTTATGTTTATATTTACTTTGGTAAATTTTTCCTGACATTGGAAATAATAGGGTATGTTTTTGTATTTTATATATTTAGAGTCGAAATAAGTGTATATAAATGGTTAAACACGTAGATGAAGACATTCTGGTACTATGTTACTCACGGGGTGCCGGTACTAACTTTCTAAGAGCTGGTTAGCAGTTGCCATCGTTAAAACGTGGGATCTGGTGACAAAGAACCTGGCTACCTTAATTTGTACGGTCTTGTCTGACCCGAGAAAACTTACTTAATTCAATAAGCCAAAAATACATCATTATGGGCAGAATGGTCCTTCCCTCCCGCCACCGACATTCACTTGCCCAAGCGCTAACCCCAGGCCCTCAGACTATACCTGTACTTCCAGACTGAGTCTTTAAAGAGATGATTACCTTAAAATGAAGTCATGGGACTAGGTCCTCATCCAACACGACTAGTGTCCTTCTAAGAAGAGGAAATTCGCGTACAGACACACACAGAGGAGCACTGCGTGTGGACACAGGGAGGAGAAGCCGGCGTTTAAGCCACGCGGAGAGGTCTTGAGAGGACCCACCCCGCCGACACTGTGAGCTCTGCCTTGGAGCCCCCAGAACTGTGAGGACATATCACTGTCACCCAGTCGGCAGTGACAGTGCTAGCAGACTAGGGCCCGAGTACTCTCTGAAAAATGAAAACAAGGAAATAGTTCTGATGATGAAGTGAGTTTTCACGGCTCATTGATGCTTCATTTGGACCCCGTTGTGCTCCGTCATTTTGGTGGCATATCCGGCCTCTTCAGTCATCACTTACAGGTGACAACATGCGGCTCCAAATGGGCCGCTGCCTGCGGTGGGCGTAAGCGGACCTTGCCCGTGGCTGTCGGTATTTGCAGCCGTCATTGTGTTCACACACCTTCTGCGGCCCTTTTTTTTTTTTTTTTTTAAATTTCAGCCATTGTATTTTTTTTACCCCTAAAATGTCCAATCTGGGCCTTTTTATATCTTCCATCGCTCTACTTAACATGCTCAACGTTTATCTTCTTACATATGGAAGAAAGCCATAATAACAGCTTCAAAGTCATTTTGAATTAATTCTACCATTTGAGTCATTCTGGATCGGCATCTAATGATCGATTTTTTCTCATTTGTCTGGGTCGTGGTGTATGCCGCTGTTGAATGTCTTTATCTATTGGTCAGTTGCCAAGTCCTATGTGTGTTACTGCCGGCACCTGACAGGAAGGACCAGAAACCTGTAGCCCAGGGCTCACCTTACATTGAAGCCTGGGCAAATACCTTTCCGAGTATGTGGCTGCTTCTCCTGGACTCGTGGATCTGTCCAAAGTGCTGCGGAGGGAGGCGGGGCTGTCACTAACTCCCGGGCGAATGCCCGGCTTTGTCCCCTCTGCCCTGCTGTGTCATGGCCCAGCCTCAGGCAGTCAGCCCATGCTCTGCTGTGCACCACGCTTAAGAGTCACATGGGCCCCTCTCTGGAACGCCGAAGCTTTGTCACTGTACCTCTTTCTCTGTGGTCCTGTCTTGAAACTCCAGCTGCCTTGGATTTTTCTGGGTGCCCGGCTCCGCCTTTTCCATCCAGTGAGGCTGCCAGTCCCTACTGAGTGTCTGCATACGGGTCTGTGGCCTGGGAACCCTCTGCCAAACGTTATCTGGGCCTATCACGGAGTCCACTTTGTTACCCCCAACTCAAGGAATGGTGTCCTGAGCTGCCTAATGTACAGGGGCCAAAAGTCGTTTTTCTGTCTTTCCTCTATGACGTGAGGGAGTTCAAACAGGAGATGCTTTTACTGAACATCGAATCTAGGTTAACAAGTTTTTTTCTTTCCAGACTTTAAAGACGTTCAATTTATTCTTGCTTCCAACGTTTCTTTTGAGAATTTATCTGTCAATAAAACCGTCATTTCATTTAAGATTGTATGTTCTTTTCAAGATTTTTCTCTTTCTCTTTGATTTTCCAGTGGCTTTGGTGTCTCTACCTACACCTTGTCTTCACCTACACCAGGTGAACACACCTCCGTGAAAGTTGGGTTGATGTATTTCACCAGTTTTGAAATATTCTTAAGCATTACTTACATTTTTTGTTTATCTGATTTTTAAAATTAATTGGCTTACAGTAGTTCAATGTACTTTTATGATTTTTCAGAATCTCTGCACAGCCTGTGGTTATGTCTTCATTCTTATTTTATTATAGTTTCCCTAGTTTTTCTCTTTTTTTCTTATTGTTTGCTCGGTTGTTTTTGTGAATCTCACCATAATTATTTCTATTTCACTCTTCTTCTTTCAGAAGACAAACACGTAGTACTGTCTCTCTTTTTCATTGAATTCGAATTTCGCTTCTTTGCTGTCACATTTATTATTTAAGATTTTCCACTATATTTTTTCCTTACTGAGATGAATATGTAGTTTGTCAAGTTTTTAATAGACTTTGAGAACAGTTTTAGATTTACAGAACATTTGCAAAGAAAGTAAAGAGAGTTCCCCTATATCTTGCACCCAATTTTTGCCATTATTAACATATTAATGTAGTACACGATTTCAGTTAAAAAAAAAAAAAAACAATATTGACACCTTAGCAACCGAAGTCTATACTTTGTAATTCAGCCCTCTGGTACTTGAGTTCATCTTCTCTGGTGAACTTGGCCTCATCCTTGCCTTAGCCTCTCGTCCCCATGGTTTAACTCTGGGGCTATATCATCACGCATTCCGTCCCCCAGAAGATCATCTGAAAAATTTCACTCTCCTCCTCCTGACTCCCACAAAAGTTTAGCCCCAAGTGGTTTCCAATGCATTGATCCTGCGTTTGTAACCCCTACGGCCTTTCTTTTCTGTATTTCCCTATTTATTAAGTTTTAATTCATCGGTCAGTCCTCATTACGCTTCCTGGACCTACGGTCAAGGTTATCTCTATCCCTCGATAGGGCGATACAAACTCTGGTTAGATTCGTGTCTGTGGCCGTCCCCCACCATATACTCTGGCAGATGTCGTGACTGAAGAAAAGCGTGTGACGATGTTGAAAGGGATCCTGTCCACCCACCGCCCCTGCGCCGACCTGAGTTTCCGACTCTGTCTGACGGTCTCGCTGGGCTTCCGCATCCCGTCTCCTCCTGACGCTCTACACTCACCTGTTCACCTCCAGCATTGCTTCCCCGCCCAGTCTCAGCCGATAATCTCAGTGTTCATGTCACCGAGGAAACCGACACGCCTGCTTCCTGCGACGCGTGCACATGTATGTTCTAGCTTCTCTCTTGCTAGCATGGCTGTTGCCATTATGTTATTGTTATTATGTTTACAGGTGGGACATTCCGGTTAAGACTGAACCCTCAGCTGGAGTATTCGTCTTGCTATATGGCTGTCCCTTTCAATGTGTTCCCAGCACAGCAGCCAGAGGGATTCTGTCTGCAAAGATGTCAGGTCGTGTTGCTACGTCACGCAATTGGTGAATCTATGTAGAAGAGATTCTAGTTTATTCGGAAAGAGTCACTTTTTTTCTGGAATCCTGGTCTCACCACCAGGGCCCCTGTATAATCTGTTTCGGCTCCTCACTACCATGAACACAGCCTACACCTCACACTCCAGAACTTTCCTACTTCTGAAATACAATGAGTCAGCTTCTCTAATCTTACCGTGACATGCTGTTTATGTGTAAGTAATTTTATGTGATATAATTTATATACTAAATATAAGTATATATATTTATATACCCATAATTTATATACTT
>NW_006436282.1:29753649-29763366 GCF_000325575.1 Pteropus alecto
ATATATATATCTGCTGGGCTACTGAGTTTTCTTGGAGAATTTCACTCAAAAGCCCAAATTTATTCTACTGTAAATTCATGATCATAATTTCATCTGGACCACCCTGTCCTCCGTCACCTTTATTTTGCAAGTCTGTTCTCTTCCCCATTATCCAAAGTTGCTATTTTGCACATCTTCTTTATTCTTCACGTTCAAACATTTCCTGCTTTCTCTTAACAGAGGATCTTAATTTATCTGAAGTGAAAACGGAATTTTTAGGCCGACGCTTCCAAAACGACAGCCTCGCCTGCAAGCTCCCCTCGCTGTCACAGACGGAGGCGTCTCTTCCCCGGGCCTAATCCCTTCTCTTACTGTTTGGAGCGCGTTCCTTCCTGATTGTCCAGAACCTCGGCCCTTGTGAACCCACGGTCCGTCGTGTTCTTTTCTCACTGCTACTTCTCAGTGTCCTTGTCACCGCCATGTCCTCACCTTGTCCCGTCAACGTCGCTGGTCCCTCCACTGTCTGCCACACGCCCTCTGCCTTCTAGTGTGTCCATACCTTCTAGTGCCATCCATAAACGATGCCTCCTTAACACACATCGCGAGGCGCTCTCTCCACGAAGCTCCTGCTGTGTGTCATGAGTGCTTTCGAGACTCCCGTACGTGGACGAGCCACACCCACCTTAACCTGTCCAAAATCTTCTCCCTCGATCTGCTCTTCTGACTCTGATTGTAATGAGAGTCACGGCCGTCTGCAAGTTTGCCGTAACTTGCAACAGGGGTGTTATCCTGAACTCCTCACTCTAAATTTTTTCACGTTCGAACAACGTGCTTTGCAATTTCCACATCCTATAATGCTCGTGTCCACTCAGTTAATTCACTTCACACTAACCCTGGCACCATCATCTCTTACCTAAATTTTCCAACACACCTCACACCGGTCTCGTGTCCTCAAATATTGCCTTCCTTCTTCTCCTGATTTACAATGCATCTGGGCTGATCTATCTTTAACCAACATACACGCAAGTTACTTTCAATACCCAGTAATGATTTCTTTAGCCTTCAAGTCCGATTCGAACTTGTTGACGTGGTTTATAACGGTCTACGGGGTCCTGCTTGCTTTTATTTCACAGACTGTCTCATCATCGAATCCCCTGCAAATATGTGTAAGTCTCGTTACATCATGTTGTCATTTGCCTTTGGAATTTATTATATACTTTACACCTGCCTAGAATACTTCTTCCCCTTCTCCCCACCTGGGTGATATTCAAGGTCGTGGGAATCAGATTCTCTTGTTTGGTGCTTCCCCAGCACTTGGCGCCCCCCACCCCATTTATCATACTTGTTCTGTTTGAAGAATCGTCTGTTTAACCAACAATATTGCATTCTCTCTGAGAGCAGGGACAATGCTTTGCTTGTAAATCATGTTTATCTTTACACACTGACAAAGGAGAGACATTCAATAATTAGTCGTAGGATGAATTAACCGATTTTTTTCAGTTACTAAATATAAAACATATTAATCTAAAGAAGATATTTTAACTCTCCTTAAATATTAAAATAGCTTTCACAAGAAAAATGAATTAAATTTATCGTATGGTTTTATAGTGCTTTCGAATCAGGATTAGAAAGCAAAAAAATATGAAAAAGAAAATCAACTGGAATACAAGGAAGACTCCCTAAGGGTTAGAGAGGTCTGCTAATAGAATGGGTTAGCTTGGGGGTGAGTCAGCGCCCCCAGATCAGAGGCTGGACCGTGACGGCGGAGGAATAAAGTAAAGGCAATTCATTCTTAGCTTGTCTCATCAGGATTTCACAAAATTGTGCTGCATTATAAATAGTTTGGAGTCACTAAAAAGGATTGAGAGTCACTTATGTATTACCCAACACCTGTATTCAGTTTTGCCCAAGGCGGCCAGAGAAACAGTGCCAGGAGCTGTTGTCACTTTATGTTAAGGCCCATCCTCCCCAAGGCTGCGACTAGGTGACACTGCCCTTGAGAGGTCAGCCTCTTGGGAAGGGGGTGATAACTTCCTGCCCCCCAGCGGGAGCCCCTGGTTTTCATTTCACACTGAGCCCACAAAGTAAGTAGCCGGCACTGTCTGGAAGCCAAATACATATGTATCTAAAAAGTAACTTGTAAGTCAAATGGAGCCAGTCAGTGATAGGCATGGGCGTGCTTACGTGTGCGAATGCTGTATTTTGGGTTTAATAAAATACATTTTCATATGGATAATCTGGGAAAGACAAATGAGAAGTTTAAAACAACAGTAGATGCTGTAGGGAGAGAAATAGTTTAGCATCAGAAATGTGAGGTATGTATTCATGCGTGAGTTTGACATAATATTCAAGATATAAATATGTATTTTAATCAACCTGTTAGCAAAACACCCTTGAGAAATGTGTGGTGCTTTCGCACTGCGCCCCTTGGCTGTTTGTCTCTGAGCTTCGTGTTTCTTAGCGACATTATTCCGCAGTAGCCAAGAATCTCGGGTTAATTCCACCTACAGCTTCTGCTAGTTCACGTCTCTGGAAGATTATTCAAGTGCATAAAGTGAGTAGTTGGTGGCAGGACTAAAACGATCAGTTCTAGCTTCTTAAATTTGGTTTAAAAAATACTAACAATTAACATTTAATTCACATTGCTACAGATTGTTTTTTGCTTCTAAGGTCCAATATTGCTTTCTCTCTGTCGACCCACCATCTACAGCGCTTATGAGCTCTTGCATATCTCCAATGAATGCAAATAAACCAGGATTTGTCTGGGTAGGATGCATGCCAGTAACTTTCCATGAAATACTAATTGATTAAGTTTCAAGTGCTCAACCACGTTTTTGGCCCATTACCTCTTGGGACTAATTCATGGGAATTAAATGATACATTAATGTATAGGTCAAATTGAAATGTGCTACCACAGGCAGGAATTTTCACTCAAATTTGCCATTCTGCTGGAAATAAACCTCTCCTCTTACGTTTTAGCACTCTGAATCCAACGTCCCGGTTCTGTGGGGCCTGACAACATATCCTACGGGATAACAGATTCTCCCAGACAGGGAACCATGTGCAGACATTTTCCCAGAAAACGCTGCTGTAGATGCTGCCTGTTATAAACAGCGGGCTTCCTAGCAACCATATTACAAAGAGTTTGTCTAAATCGAGGTCAGCAGCCAAGCATGGGACAGTTTAGTTCATGTAGATATGACCTCTCTTACAATTTTGCTACTTCAATGCTTTCCAAAGACAATATCTATAGAGCTTTGGAAATGCAAAAGAAGAAAGCAAATGTATGTTAGTCAAGATTCAAAAACCTTTCTAGGTGAATCCAAAGGGTTGGCTGTGTCTTTGAATAAACACATGACTCAGCAACCCCTTTCCTAGTTAAATCATTAAAGAAATCCACGCACTTGCGCAGCAATGGATGCATCCAAGAATGTTTACGGATACGATATTTGTAATAGCACGTGATGGAAACTATCCAAATGGCTCCTGGCAATAAAAATTAATACACGCATTATCATGCGTTATGGATAAGAATAATGTTCAGCTATAAAAAAAATAAATTTATAACAATAAGATGAATCTCACATTTGTTGAGACAGGAACACAAGACACAATAATACATATTACTGTGTGAATTCACTTCTATAAATTTTAAAAAGAGGCAGAACTAAGCACAGTGTTACAGTGAAGATACATGTTTTCAATGAAGGAGACAAAAAAAGTTAATCATAAAAAGAGTTTTGAGGGATTGGCTGTGTTTCTCAGTCTAGTTGGTAATTCCATCAACGCTCGTTATATGCTAATTTATTAATCTGTGCGTTCATGTTTTAGGAAGTTTTCTATATCCGTTGTTATATTATAAGTAAGAAAATCAATATGACTAAACCAGGACAGTTCCTCCCAATATATGTACCTTTCAATATCTAGATTTGACTTTAATTTAAATAAAATATCATGTTATCTAATTAAATGTTCATTTCATTTTTTAAAATTTGTTTTTACTACAAACTCCAAAATTCCTGTTTTCTCTAATTTGTCTTTCATTTTTTCCTATAATCATTTTAAATTTCTGTTTTTTTAATGCTTTTCTCATCTCCATCTCGTACCATCATTACCGAGCATTTTACAGTGATTATGTTTCTATAGAATTTTTTTCTATTTGCTTCAATTTTCCAATTTTTTTCTCCGTTCTACCAGCTTCTACTGCATATGTACACATATATTTTACATTTCCCCCCTAATTTGTTGTATTTCTGCTTCGTTGTCTTATTCATAGACGTGATCAATTCATCATTAAACTGGAGACTCAACGTTACAATTTTTACGTTATGATTTTTCTTGACAGTGTTATGTTGATAGGTTTTCCTGTATTTTCTCCCAGCTCCTTTTTTCGTGTTATTGTTATATGAATGCTCTTTTAGAAAATTTTAAACATATATTACTTGCTTTGAAAGCGAATGGATTTTTTCCGGTCCAGCTCCTTGGAGGAGGTGTCTGGAGGCTGAGGAGACTCCACACTGACAGCAGGTCATCCAGTTTTCACAAAACAAGCTCTCTCTCATTCCTTACTTTGCTTTCTGAAAATGTTACTGGGCTCTCCTCAGAGGGACAGATGATAATAATAATAATAATTACAACAACAATAGATGTCATAATAAGTGTTGGTGTCAATCTGCTATCAGGCCATAGACTTTTATTATTATTTATTCATTTTTTAGTTTATGCACCTCGAGCTGTCTGTTTGCAAACAGATACAGGTTTTCAGCCCTTGAGTTGGGCCTTTCTCTTTTAGGGAGTGTATTTGCCCTGGCCTTTTCACCTCTTAACATTCTCACCACCAATTCTCTCTCTGAAATGTGTGTCCTTTCGGGTCATTCCTTGGTAGCCCCTCCCGCCTTGGTCCATCTGCATTTTCATTAGAAGTGTAAGGAGTTTCAATTTGTCTTTTTCTGAAAGTAGAATTTGTTTCTTTTGCCCTTTGTTCTTAAATAATTTTTAGGAGTTGAAAGCGTAAATGTTGAATTTAAGCTACTGTGTTCAAACCACAAATCTAAAGTATCTGGGGGGGGTGTGTGTGTGTGTATGTGTGCATGTGCATGTGTGTGTGTGCGCACGCACGCACGTGTGTGTGTCAGTGTGGCATTTAGCCCTAGGCAAACCATTCACAGATTTATGTGTTTGATGAAAAATTATATTTCTGTCTAAAGGAAGACGAAATAGGGAAGTGTATATCTTTAATTAATATTATTGAGAAGCAATTTCTATGAAATAATTATTATTTAACCATCCAGCTGATGTGACATACTTTAACTAACGCACTAGAAGATTGGGATTATCTGATTCTACAGAAGATCACTTACGGGACTCAGGCAACTCTGAATATTTATGATTTGAACGAATTCTTACGAAAACAAACAAAACAGTAACTGTAGTGCACAATGTTATCTACAGAAGATTTTCTCTATTTTCCTAGGCATCTAATCTGAAATTCACAAATAGATTTCTTTAAAAATCAAAGATTCTGATCTCGGAAGCTAAGCAGGGTCGGGCCTGGTTAGTATTTGGATGAGAGACCACGTGGGAATACCAGGTGTTGTAGGCATTAAAAAATATAAAATAAAATAAAATAAAATAAAAATCAAGGCTCGAAGTATGGAAATGCATCGGATGAAGGTTAGGAAGATAATGCCGCGGAAGACAGGAGAAAAGTCCTTCGGTCTCCGGTGTGTAGGCGCTTTCCTCTGTGCCATTTTGTGCATCGCTCCGATTTAATCTCGAGTGCCACGTGCGTGCGCGTGCGTGTATGCGCGTGTGTGTGCGCGCACAGTCACGTCGTTCCCACTGGAGTAGAGCTGCACATCAGATGCTCTTCCTTGTGCTGTTGCGTGTCTTAGGGTACTCCCTTGACACCGAGATTTTCTTAAAACGGAGTTTTCTTTTCCTTTTGGTTACTACATTTTTATCTACTATGACAGTTGAAGGACTTTCTTGGTTTACATTATGGCTTAAACGGTGTCCCCCTAATTCCTACGTCGCAGTCCTAACCCCCAGGACCTCAGGATGTGACTGTATTTAAAGACAGGCTCTTGAAAGAGGTAATTAAGTTAAAATGAGGCCGCTAGGGTGGGTCGCAATCCAGTGCAACTGGTGGCCTTAGGAGAAGCGTTAATGACGGCACAGACTCACACGGAGGGACACCGTGTGAAGATACTGGGAAGAGACAGCCAGAGGAGGCCTCAGAAGACTTGAACTTTGTCTCCACCTTCACCTCGAATTTCTGGCCTCCAGAACTGTGAGAAAATAAATGCGTGTGATGGAAGCCTTCTGGCGTGGTACTTTCTTATGGCAGGCTAACACAGCGGGCAGGTAATTTGGGAGATATTGCTGTAGACCAAAGAAACAAAAAAATATGCAGATGACAACGCAAGTAAAAAACAGAAAAATTAGCTGTCTCACTCTGCTCTAAGTAGGCAGAGTGAATGTCTCTTCTTCCTAAAACGCTACCATTAATGCGACATAATCCTCAACTTACCGCATCCTCCATTCGGCAGCAGTGTCCATCTCTGGGTGTCTCCAGATCAGTGCACGTGATCTGGGAGAAACATTTGAAGTCTCAGTTTTGGGCAAAGGTCTCCCAGTGGCGTTATTTACCAATGTGGATGTGTACATTTAAATGTGGTTTTACGTCACTTGGCCCAGCGGTGGCCTTGCAGAAACGATCGCAAGCCAAACAACCACCCAAATTTTACCAACTCTGATAATATTTATAATTATTATATTTTTTAATCGTAAAGAAAAAATAATTGCCGTGGATTCACTGTCCTAATACAATCTTAAGGATGCATTGCTTTCTACTCTTCTAGATTCATATTTTTCTCGTTTTAATAATATATCTACAACTGTACTTCAGTTAGTATAGTAAAATATGTATTTTCTACATTCTTAAGTTATTTCTCATTCATTCAGTTTAAAAATAGAGTAATATCTCACCTAAAACACTGGCAACAATATTAAACCTTTCCTCTATTGTTGGGCATTTAACAATTTTAAACCATTTGTTATTCTACTTATCGTTGTAATGAACAGGTGTCCAGTCCTTTTATATACATACATACATGTGAGAGTATATGTGTATATATCTCTTGAATGAATTAAAACACACAACTGAGGATATTATTTACTTGACATGTACATATTATTTTGATTTTGATTCTCTTTCCATCATAAGAAAAAACATGCGCTGAGATATGCAAGTTGGTATTCATGTTTTCTTCAAAGTACTAGCTTATAAATTGAGACACAGATAATAAATTAAGTAAGAAAAGAAAGATAAATAAATACAAGTACACTAAAGATAGCAAATTTTCTTGAACCAATGCTTAACATTAATTCAAATTATGCACTTGATTTGTACAATAAATAATCATTTCAAAAACTTTTCTTGAGTTCTGAATTTACAGTAAGTACTAGTTAGGTTTGGAAATATTAAAATTTCATAACCAATAGACTCAGTGAAAATATAGTGGAGGGCAAAAAATTTTTGAAAAATTATTTTCATAGTATGTGATTTTAAAGACTGAGTTATATATAAGATGACACATTGTCAGCATTCATATTTAAAAACAGAAAGATTTGTAGAGATTTCTTTGCTCTAGAAAGTTATCGAGTCTCTAGAAAACTGACCTTCAAGATCTATTTTTGTGTTGAAAATGTTTACTTTAGCATCTCAAGTGGTCGAGTAAAAAAAATATTGCAGTCGTCTCTAAACTTCTCTTGCTCACTGTCTTCTATTCTGTGTTGACCAAACTTGAAGTGCTTTTTTCTTTCATAAAATGTATTATCATTGTCATTGAAAGTATAATATAAAAATAATAAAAGATGGCCTGAATTATCAACAATAGGTTAAGAAAGAAATAAACAAAAGAAAAAGTCACATAAGGTCAATTTAAATAATTAAAATGTGAAATAAGAAAGATTCTCTCTACTCCCTGGAAGTTAGTATATACTGTAGTTTTGGCGACATATAACAAAGTATAGAAAATGATAATAAAATATGTTTAAAATTTTGTTTTAAATCTTTCTTGCGTTTTATCTGAATACAATAGTATATAGTTTCCCCTTTATTTTCCAAACGGCATCTGTATTGACTAAGTACCCTACTTGCACCTGCACCCTTCTCTTAGAGTCTACTGCTGGGACACCCCCAAATCGATGGCGGTCATATTTTAAGGCAACAGCACAGGCCTTAAGCCCAGGATCTGTGCGATAAGTGGACTCATAAGTAACCTCAGGGAAGAGATTTCTAAGTGAGAATTAGACGATTCATGGGGCAGATTCTTAGCTGTACTAAACATCGTGTAAGTGTGCTTTCTGTAGAAATAACAAGCCAATTTTGAGTTAACATATTTTTGAAATCATAGGAGCACCAATATTTCCACATAAGCGTGTTTAAACTCACTATGTTCTTGAAATACATTTTTTGGAATGATAAAGATTTGTTTATCCTCCAAAAACTTTCATTATGAAATTATCGTTCTTTTTAAAAAATTTTTTGTGTCATTTAGTGAGTCTGCATTCCACTTTCTAAGAGTAAGTTGAAAAACTTAGCTTTCTTCTCTCCTTAATAGAGCCAATTAAAAATAAATAAATAAGTAAATGAATACAAGAGGAAATGACACTAGCTTCCATTCTGGTACCTTGCTTTGATGATCAACTAATTCTATTTATCTCATTATATTTTGAAATCACAGAGTATATCAAAGAGTACCTGGAATCAACACTAGAAGATCACTTCTTTCAACTTCTTTTTTCTGGATGGAAGCGAGTTGTCTCTCCAGCACCTCTTAAAGTTTGTACAATTATTTCGCTTCGGTTCAAACGCCTTTGGAGACAGATAGTTTACCAATTCATTTTATCCTTGGACATTGGTAATTATGAGATGTGGTTCTTTTAAATTACAAGTAAATCTGACCAAGCTGAGTTCATTCCTTGCTTACATGGTTTGAAACCTGTTCCAGAACCTTTCAACGGCTGTCTCTGTCGACCTTTCGACTTGACTGAAGTTAAGTGTAGGTGCTTTCCAAATATTAGCTATAAGCTCTTAAGCAGCTTCAAATATCATGAAAATAATATAATTAGTGCATTATGCACAGATGGTCAAAACAGTGTCCAAGGAAACACCTTTGGCGAATACACGCCAGCGAAGTTATCAAGATGCTTGCCATGTCAACGGGGCGTTTAGAAAAATGCTAAGTTATTTGGTATCGCTCATCAGATCGATGGCAAAAGGGAGAGTAATGACAACTGTCCAGAATGAATGAGATGTTATCAATACAGTAGTCTCTTCAACTCTCCATTTCTTCCCATTGGTCATATAAACTTAAAATTTGGATTTTGAGATGAATAAATTTATAATTTTATGCATATTATGAAAAACTGCCAATGACACTGTCTTATTTGTTATATTTCTCAGGAAAACCACTCTGACAGTTTTGGGCCATCAGAGCTATAAATCTTACCCCAAGGAGATGAGAGACTTCCTTATCATCCTAGCTGCTTTTAAGACATTCGGCACTACGTTGAATCATTTATAAAGAGTATATAGACATATTAGATCGATGACTTTTTTTAGGCAAGGTAATTTAAGACTAGGTTGAATCATTTATAAAGAGTATACAGACATATTAGATCGATGACTTATTTTAGGCAAGGTAATTTACTCATATATATATATACATA
>NW_006436282.1:29763406-29763988 GCF_000325575.1 Pteropus alecto
GTATATTTTAAAGCAAATGTAGAGCAAAAATAAATTCTCCACATGTATATAGTATTTATTATTATTGTTTTCCCTAAAATTATGAGGTTGATCTCCTATTGGTGACAATTTACAATCTATTTAACTTCAATTCCTGGTCTGTTATTATTTGCCATGTATGCTTTTTAGTTCAAATATATAGGAAGCAATAGGAATGAGTTGCCAGACAGCGTTATTATGACACCCAATAAAGTTTATGATTGAAGTTAATATATATCATGAAGGAAGTCCACATATCAAAATTACTCTCACATGGAATATTTATAATAGGAGCAGAGAATGACTAAGACAATAAATTTTACCAATTGTTAAACAAGGCAAGAAAAAGACTATGGGCTTGTGACATTCGGTACAGGCTCAGACATCTCTTCTACCGTTTTTTCTTTTTTCAGTACTAACAGCCATACTGGAGGAGTCGCTGTCCCGTATGTGTGGTATACTTTCTCCTTGAGGCAGCCTAATGTGATAGGAGCTTACAAAGTATAAGCTGCGGTATCATTTTAAAATAATGTATCATCTCTAATTCTCGTCATGTTACTCAAA
>NW_006436282.1:29764257-29838653 GCF_000325575.1 Pteropus alecto
TTATTAGTTGCCATGTATGCTTTTTAGTTCAAATATACAGGAAGCAATAGGAATGAGTTGCCAGACAGCATTATTATGACACCCAATAAAGTTTATGATTGAAGTTAATATATATCATGAAGAAAGTCCACATATCAAAATTACTCTCACATGGAATATTTATAATAGGAGCAGAGAATGACTAAGACAATAAATTTTACCAATTGTTAAACAAGGCAAGAAAAAGACTATGGGCTTGTGACATTCGGTACAGGCTCAGACATCTCTTCTACCGTTTTTTCTTTTTTCAGTACTAACAGCCATACTGGAGGAGTCGCTGTCCCGTATGTGTGGTATACTTTCTCCTTGAGGCAGCCTAATGTGATAGGAGCTTACAAAGTATAAGCTGCGGTATCATTTTAAAATAATGTATCATCTCTAATTCTCGTCATGTTACTCAAAACAATTAGTTGTTATGGAATATTATTCTTGTGAGATAGTTATTTAAAATTCTAAGGTCGGGGCAAGTAGCAGCGGCATGACAACATTTAAACAAGCAAAACAGGAATTAAAGTACAAGTACCATTTAGTTTGAGAAGCTACTAAACCTCTATTGCCTTCTATTTATTTCTCTATAAAAAAAAGATCAATAATCACTGTCTTTGCAAGTTGCCGTGAGGTTAGAAATGACAAATGGACTGTGAGTGACACAGAGGAGAACAGACACTCTGTGAGAGGTAATGGCCTGTGACTCCGACGCTTCACACGCGTGTTTCGGTAATGGACGTCTAAGTGTGATTGCGTGGTTAACTATCAGATCATTTCCTCAGCTGCGCCGTTTACACTTTCCAAGAGCGGTAAAAAGAAAGCATTGGCCTCTTTTTGTCCATGTTGCCACCACCACAGACAGCGCAGTGCATGTCATCTCTCAGGACTGGGACGGTCTCACGGGACTTACTAAGTCTCCCTCCCGTCCACCCCAGTGTCCTCTTTGGGACTAGAAGAAGCTTCGAAAATCACACTGATGCTCGGGGACACGCTGTCACTAAAATCCTTCTGTGGTCCCCTATTTTCTGTGTTAAATTCCTTATCCTTTTAACGTCTCATAAAATTCTTCATGGTGTTTTGCCTTCTTAACTATCCAAGCTCCATCTAATGACTCCGACCTTCAGACTGCGATCTTAATGGGTGTTGCTGTCTCGGTTCCTCTCTTGATCTGTGCTTCGCTCGGCGTGGAGACTGTGTCCGAGGCGATTCGGCGGCTGGACCGCTCCCCTTTGACCTCGTTCTCTCTGTCTCTTCATTATTTTTTAACCTTAGTTTACATATTGCTTTTCAAAGAAGCCTTTCTCTGTCCTGTTATTAGATGACCCATCATGTAAAAAACATAAAGGGATGCCAACATAGAAACAACCATTTTCTAAGAATAAGGAGGAGTTTGGGGAATAATAAGATTAACGAGAAGGTTTTGATGACGATGGAACACGCATGTTTTTGTGTGATTACAGTATCAAATATACGCTTTAACGGCATCGTCTTCTTCAACCTTTTCACTTAAAAGTCTTGTGATAAATGTCCTTTTCACAGAACTCTATCTTTTGCTCATAAAGTTTGATGAAATTTAGGGTTGTGTCATGCTTTTGGAGGGAAAGAAGGGGCGGTCTTTAAAAAATAGAACTTCCCCACTGTGAACAGCATTAGACACTATTTAGATATTTTCAGCTCTATATTCCAGTTGGACCTCATATAATTAGATAAGCATGTCATCTATGCCATCAATAATCTGATTAAAATGTTGAACAGAATAAAGCTAAGGATGTTAACATAAATTATCCCACAGAGAATTCCATTTAGTCGGGCCTTTTTTTTTTTACTCATCAGTATGGTTGTTTAAGCCATTTTTATTGCTATCACCACAAGGATGACCACACATAAGTCCTCAGGATCTCAAAAAATCATCTCGTTAAAATTCGAATAAACTACAAATTACCATAGCTTCTGGAAGAAATTATGAATTTCTGCAAATTTCTTAAAATAGATACTAAAAAAAACCTAATGGGATAATTCTGGCTTTAGCTTTTTTCTTTTCTTGCAAGAATTAAATAAGGTCTAGGCAGTCAGCCTTTCGTTTTGTTGCATTATTAATTACCAGCGTTAAAGTGTACGTTTTGCAATCACTTAAAAGTATATTTTTTATATCCGATGTCATAATGAAATTTGCACTGACGTTCCTTTTCCCTGATGAAACTCGGCGAGCTTCTATGTAGACACAGCGCCCGAGTCTCCCACACTGAACTGGAGAAGCAGAGGCGTTCGCGCCCGGCGTCGTTTATGATGTTGATGGTGCGTTATCCCAGCGCGCGGCATCTGTCCGCATCATAGCTTCGCAATAACGCAGGGAAAATGGTTCGAAGGGGTCACAGGCCTCGCGTGCGGGGCACCATAAACAAAGACTGCCCACCGAGAGTGTTCATCCACGCTCGTTAATTTTTGAATTCACATTCTGCAAGTTCATCCAAAATTTATGAACCGCATCAGAGTTTGGCTTCAACGGCAATAGAGACGGTGAAACAGGGCTGGGGCGCAAAGCGGAGTCCTTGGCCTGGCCCCGGCAGGGGGCCAGGTGAGGCGAAGCCCATCGACCCTCCACGCGGCGGTGAGAGTCACAGCCCGGGGGAGAGGATCGCTTCGCAAGGCCTCTGGAACGTGAAAGGCATCGCGGACTCATGGTCAGCTCCTCCCAAGGAGAATCTCACTATGGTAGTTTAGTGGGTTCTGTGTTTTAGGGTATCTCTGTCTGCATGATCATTTAAATGATGTAAAATCCATCACACTTATTTTTCCTTTCTTCTACGTATATACATACTATGCATAGACGTGGGCATACATGTATACAGGTATTTATACGTTGACCACTGTTCTAATATAGTATGTAAATTATAAAAAATACAAAACCTATTTCTAACAACAAAAGTATATTTATAATTTAGTAATGGCATACTCTTTTGGCACTAAAATATTATTTTAATAATCTTACTTTTAAGGGAAATGGACACAGATCAGAGGGATCCCAGCCCACTCCGTGCGACCCAGGCCCCAGCCGAGCCCCCAGCGCCTCCCACCACACTTCCCACCACCCCGCTCTGTCACTCTGACCTTGCTCCCGTCGCGAATTTCACATTTATTTCCACCTCCGGGTTTATGCAATTCGATTTCTTCCTCTGGGTGTGTTCTTCCTCGAAACCAACCCATAATTCTTTCCCTCGCTTTATTCTGGTATCTGCTCGAATGCCTCTCCGTGGAGAAAGTGTCCCCAACACCCTGTTTAATGTCACGCACCCAACCACGCCCGGCATTTAAACCCGCTTCCCGTCCCCCTATGCTACGTGCCATTATCTGTCATCTTATCATATGATGCCATTATATCACACTGCGTTGTGTCAGAGTATTCAGTACTCCTAACTCTAACATGTGGTAACAATGCTTTTTCATCTTCAACTGACATAAAATGGCTGCATAGATGTGAAACTCAGTTTCTACTAGGTGACAATGGCCTTGATTCATCTGGGTTTTATTTTGCTCTGATGTATAGTAAGAGTCTAGTTATTTCCCTTCAGAGAACTCACCCGTTGTTACCGACCATCATCAAATAATCATCCAAAAATGGTTTCATGTGCTACTTATCAAAACAAAATTCCATATGTATTTTATTTTCGTAAGATCTAAAGATACACACAATCGTCTGTGCCCCTCACAAACCAGACAACAAACTCATCCTGATGTGACCCTTCTCTTAACCCCCACTGTTACAGAGAATTAATTTAAATTCACCTTTAATTTAACATAATAAATTTAATAATTTTAAAAGTTTGGTATTTCTTTTTAGTTCAATGGCTAGGGTAATCGAAATATTTTGTCAAACCCTCTACTAAATGCTGTTTTTGCGTTCCATTTCTTCCTTTGAGTTTACTTTACTTTTGGTCAAATTATTTCCCTATGTCCTTTTTTGGTTGCTGTTCAGAAAGTTAGCGTTGGCTTAATTATAGTTCATTCATAGATATGACTGTTCTTGATTTTATCTGATGTTCTCTTCACCTGTAATATTCTGTATTTTCACTGTGCTATAGCTGATGCTAATTTATATATTTTTAAATCACATTTGGTGTTTAAGTACTTTTAATTTCGTACACTTTATCTTCTCATATTCTGCTTCTCTGTTATTTTCTCAATCTCCTACTGCCAAACTCTCCTCTACTTCCCTAAACTTTATTTTTCATATTTTCCGTGTCTTCATTTGTTCGAGGAGTATGCTAGATGTTTCTCTCAGTCCTGTCTCTAACTCAATCATATCAATACCTGCGTGCAGGCTCGCATTAAACTCATCGCTGTAAGGGATGTGTTGATTTCTTGTTACTCCTGTAATGAACTTTTAGTGCCTTAATCAACAGAATTTTATTATTTAACGTTCTGGAGACCAGAAGTCCATAAGTCCAGTTTCATGGAACTAAAGTCAAGGTGTTTATAGGGCCAGTTCTTCAGGAGATGCTAGGGAATTATCTGTCTCTTTGCCTTTCCCGTCCTCGAGGCCACCTACGTTCCTTCTAGCCCATGGCCTTTCTTTTATTTACAAAGCCAGCGATCGTATCACCTGGACCTCAGCTTCCATCATCATACCTGTCGTGGGTTCTACTGCCTCTCTCTGGCCCTAGTTCCATATGGACTAGGAGATCACATTAGAGCCAACATTTATCCAAGGAATCTTCTGATGGCAAGATCCTTAGTTTAATCGCAAATGCAAAGTCTCTTTTGCCAGTAAGGGAATCAATTAATTGCATCCGAGATGAGGTTGTGGATGTCTTTGGGGGAACATCGTTCTTCTTACCACAGGGGTTATTGGACAAATATCAGGTAAGAATTCTGTCTCCTTGGAAAATTCCAAATTAAACTTGTTCTATTTATTTATTATTAGTTACTTATTTATTTTTATAAATCTATTAGGGAGAGATTCAAAATGTCAAGAGCCCCATATGAGTTGAAGCATTTTTGACAGAGTGCATTTATTTTCTATTTATAATTATGTTAAGATGTCATCCTATGTACTTACATTGCCGTCTGACTTACTGACGAGGTTTGTCTTCCTGAGCTGTTTTCACAGTCTCAGCGGAACTGAGAAGCCCCTCTCCCCTCCCCCCTCTCCGAAGATAGAGAAGCAGAGAGAAACTGCTCAGCTGTCAGACTTGATGCGCGTGATCAGGTCATCGCTCCTCTCCTGGGGACAGACCACTACAATGGCGACTCCCAAGGCGCCTGGACCCCGGGATGAGCCACGCGGCTTACTTGGGCAAATCAGATATTGGCGAGGGTGATACAGGCGGAAGGTGACAGGTTCGCGGACAGTGTCCCCTGCAGGCCACGCTGCAGGGAAACGTGGACTCAGCTAGCTGATAGTGCACAATCGGGCAGAGACGAATCGTGGATCCGGAACAGCTTCCTGGAAGCTCAGCCCTCCTCCGAGCTCCTAGCTGATGCAGGTGACGGCCAGGCAGATGCAGGTGACGCTGGCGACAGCGCACAGAGCGGCAGCGTGGGCTCCCGACCACGCCACTGCGTTGTGGGAAACGGCAAATCGTCGCTGTTTTGTGCCCCGATGCGGACCGGCACACACCCGCAGGTGACTGAGGGACCCTGTGGCAGCACCGTATCCAACCACGACTCATTCCTTCTCGTCCAAGGGGAGGTAGGTCCACGGGAGACATTACAACACGGCACACGTGACAGAAATCTCGTGTCAGCGAATGTAAGACAGACAGACGATAGAGGATCTTGTATTTGAATGGCCTTTACCTGCGACATTCACATGAACTTCCCACGGATCAGGATTTGCTAAGCTCCCGCGCGCCCCGCGCTCCCGGTGTCTGCTCACCTTACGCGGGTCAGAGGATGAGCCGTTCCCCAGCGTGGAGCTGTTGGCAGGTGGAAAATGCACCCCGTTTTCCCTCTCAGCTGGGGACAGTTGGTTGCAACCATCTTTAAGTTACAGAAACTCTCTATCGTTCCATAGCGAAAACAAAAAAACGCAGTTGTTATCTTCAAGCTCAGCCGCCATGGAACTCAGAACAAACACGATCCTGATAAGGAAGGGTTAAGTGCCCCGGAGTGGCGGTTGTGCGCTTTCCCCTGAGAGACTGTCGTCGTAGTACTACATTTGTTATTCGTTTGCATCCATGTTGTTGGCGAGTTCACGTAATATCCAATGCCATGGCCTTTCCTTCTCGAGTTATTACACCATAGAGTTCAAGGTAAGAGATTTCCATGTCTAGTAGTTCCAGATTAATATGACCTAGAAACTAAGACGACATATCACTCCTCTGGGGTCCCAGGCTTGTCCTCCAGTGCCTGTGAGAGCACCATTTTATTAAACCAATAAAGAAGTACGATCATAGAATGTCCATAACCTTACAGCCTACTGTTCTTTCAAGAGCACTGATAGTAAGTATAGTGGGTTTAATTAAATTCGCTAAACACATCTGACCCAGTGTTAGAATTGATCATTATTTACCCACATCAGAGAGGTGAGGCAATACGACAATGACTGTCTCTTAAAGCAAAGCCAGATCATTTCGTGGAATCTGCCACGTCCAGGAATCTAAGTGTCTCGGGTTAAGGGATGAAAGTGAATCCACTTTACCTTGGACTGATATTTAGGGCAGCTTCATTACAGAGGGAAATTTAATGGTGGAAAGCCTGAGCCTGAGCGTTAGAAAACCTGGGGCAATGCCCGAGTCTGCTGTTTAGATCGGTGACTTTGAGTGAGTGATCTAAACCCTCAGTTTCTTAATTTCTACCTATTTACAACTCGAAACATTTCTGGCACATGGGCACTCACTATGTGTTATATCCAATTATTTCTTCAGTATAGTTATTATTAATGTAATTTAATCATTTGGAAAAATAAAAGTGAACATCCCATGGACTGTCTCTTTATGCATTTTCTCCTATGATGGGAGACACTTGTTGGTCCAGGGAGCTGCAAAAAGCATTATTTGACAGTATTTGTTTTTTTTAGTACTCTTTTCAGGGTCTTTTACAAATTCTGAAGCGGTTGAAACGTAATATTCAGGAAAAAAATTAACATCCTTTTAATAAGTTTCCTAGGGCTGCTGTGATAAAGTGCTATAAACTGGGTGGCTTCGAACAGCGGAAAATAGTTGTCTCATAGTTCTCGGGACAACAGCTAAGAAGTCAAGCCATCGGCAGGTCCAAGGTCTCTCGAAGGCCCCGGGG
Organism: Pteropus alecto; assembly: GCF_000325575.1. Lineage (NCBI taxonomy): Eukaryota > Metazoa > Chordata > Mammalia > Chiroptera > Pteropodidae > Pteropus > Pteropus alecto. The sequence continues at coordinate 29,771,521 of NW_006436282.1, forward strand.
GAGAGTCCGATCCCTGCCTTTCTCTTACCTTCCGGTGTCACCAGCAGCTCTTGATGGCTCTTTACTTGCAGCTACACAGCTCCCATCTCTGCACCCATCGGCACCCGGTGTTCTCCCTTTGTCTCTGTATCTTTGCATGGACATATTCCCATCTTCCCCAGGCATAGTAGATTAGGGACCGACACTACTCCAGCGTGACCCCACCTTAGCTCATTATATCTGCAATGGCCCTCTTTCTAAGCAAAGACACGTTCCGAGGGACAGGGGTGAGGATTTAAACACATCTTTTTTAGGGGACACAATTCATCCCTTAACAGTATTTTCAAGAGTCTTAACCTTATTTATTTACAAGCACACAATGAGTCCTGATTCTCTCTCAGGACAGAGCAACCCTACCCTGCCCAGTTAATAATGCTGAGACTGGGGAGAAGGGTTGGAGGGAGAAATTAAGGGAAATACGGGGCCCGAGGAACGCAGCCCACGTCTGCCAGTTCAGTTCCTGCGGTCTATGCAGAGCCCCAGCCGGCCAGCCCGCAGGACATGGACGTGGGGAGAGCAGACGAGGGCACCCGCGGCTGGCGAGGTGTGGCAGCAGCGAGGTTCCAATCTCCTCTTCACCCCCTGCTCCCCAAAATGCGTGTCCTTCCCATGTGCAGAGCCCGCTCACCCCCTCGCAACATTTCCTAATTCTTAACCCCTTCAGACATCCACTCTAAGTCCAAATTCTCATCTGAATACAATCCACTGAGAAAGCCCCGAATTTCATCTTCTAAATCATCAACATCAGATACAGACGAGACTCTAGTTACGGTCCATCCCGAGAAATAAAAAATCCTTTTCATCCATGAGTCTGTGAAACTGAGAAAACAAGTATTGTGGTTCCGAGGTACGATGGCGGGACAGCTCCGGGCTAGAGGAACCCGTGACTAAAAGGAGAACTTGGCATGCTAAACGTAGACGACGTGTCCAAAGCTAGTTCACAGCTCAGCAAAGCAAATTGCATTCTGTTCCAGGGCCTGAGAATGATTCTCTGTCTCTGGGCCCTGGTGGCCCCAGCCCCTGAGCCCTGGGCAGTGGCCAGGCCTGAAGGAGTCAAGCCGGTGATCACCATCGCTGTAACCAAGGATTTCGTGTCACCCGGCCCTGGGAGTCTTCTGTCCTTCATTTGAACTCATTTCGGTGCCGATAGCCCAGGCTGACGATGTTGCTGCTGGTATAAACTTCTCAAACACCTGGTTGGTTTTCTGTGGATGTCCAGGGGATCCGTGCAATTCGAGGCGAGAGTCCTCGCAGGCGCATCCTGGATCACCACACCTCTATTTTTGGATTCTTTCTGCTGAGATGGTTGATCGGACCCATAAGTCACACACTTCATCTCATCAGCAAATGTTTCTCCAGCCGCAGCCTTGGCCCTGTTTTCCGAGGAAGCATTTGGATACGTTGAGAACTTTCTAAACCATTAAGCGCTGTTTTTTTTTTTCTTTTTCAGTTGTCTTTTTTTTTTTTTTCCTTCTCACAGTTTTCTATAAGCAGAAAGGAGAAATCCATATGAGCCCATAGTTGATTAATAGGAAGGACATGCATCTTATACAAATATTGCCCATAAATTTTTTTTTCTATAAAGGAAAATTTAGCAATTCCTTTGGACTTCTGGAGCACCTTTTCAGAGCATAGTACATTTAAAACTAACAACACACACACAACTTAAAAAACCTCTTTGATTGATCGATTAGAGAATATAAATGGAATTCTGTGACACATGTTCTTCGGGGCCTGGCTTCTCCCACTTAGCATGATGGTCAAGGCTCATGCATGTTATAGCGTGTTCCAGCACTTCTTTCCTCTTTATGAATGAATATCATTCCATCGTGTGGATACATCATATTTTGCCTATTCATTCATCAGTTGATGAACACTTGGGTTGTTTCCACATTTTGGCTATTAAGAATAATTTTGTTCTAAACAATTGTGTACGAGTTTTTGTGTAGACAGACGTATGCTTTCATTTTCTTGGCTATATGCCCGGAGTGGAAATGATGGCTCATACGGCAAGTCGGCGTTTAACCATTAGAGGAATAGCCACACTATTGTCCAAAGTGATTACGTCATTGTCCATGCCGAGCAGCAGTATCGCGAAGGTTCTGATTACTGCACAGCTTCACCGGCACTTGTAATTTGCTGCCTTTTTCATTCTAGCCATCTTTGTGGGTGAGAAAGGATGTCTTATTGTGGTTTTAATGTGCATTTCCCTAATGACTAATGATTTGGGGCATCATTTTATGAGCTCGTTGGTCATTTTTATGTCTTCTGTGGAGACACGATTGCTTATTTTTTAGTCGAGTTATTTGTCTTTTTATTTTTGAGTCGTATTCTTTTTAAAATCTAGGTACAAGACCCTCATCAGCTATATTATTAGCAACTATTTTCTCCCATTCTGCAAGTCGTCTTTTCATTTCTTAATAGTGCCTTTCAAAGTGCAAAAGTTTTTAACTTAGATGAGGTCCAATTTATCTATCGTTTTCTTTTGTCGGTCTTGAATTTGGGGTCATATCTAATTATTTGCCAATCGAAGTCATAGCGCGAGGAGTAAAGACAGTGATAGAATAAGGAAAAGAACGAAGAGAAAAGTATCTTGTAAATTCCTCGAACTATTCTTGTGCCATTTTCACTTTATCTTCACCTTTGGAGGCTGTTATTCATCTTACACAGTCGCCGATCTTTTTTCTTTTTTTTAACAACAATTATTATGGGTCCCCTTTTCTGATCATCCTCTACATTCGTTGTGTCTTCTTAGACATATAGAACCCAAATATCCTAATCTGTTGAACTTCAAACACTGATAGAGTATCTAACACAATACAACAGATAATGTATAGTTGGCAAGCAAGGTTATTTAAATACTCATGAAAACACTACACTCTCAGCTCTACCTGCTTCAAGTGCACACTGAGTTTATAGGACATGAGCAGAAGTTACTCCCGAGAGCTTAAGGTAAAGAAACAGCGATAAACATTAACAGCAAAACTGTCACACGGCAATAGTACGTTACTCTCTATGGGGTAATCCAAGAGCTTTTTGCAAAATTGTATTAACATCAAAATATTCAATGAAATTGATCTAGGGGTAAAATAAGAAAGAATTAGAACGCAATTAGAGTTAGGAAGCAACAGTTTAATCGACCAGGCCAGACTGAGAAAGAGTAGGCAAAGAAGGAAGGGCGCCTAGAGCTGAATTTCAAACACGAAGTTGATGTGTGTTTGGGTGTTGTCTACGGCAAAAGGGGCCGTCAGGTTCCAATTGTACTGATACTAATTTCCTTTTTGTGATGATGAGCATAAGGAATCATCAATACTCCATGCCTTTACTCATGCCCCCTATAGACTGTGCAAGTTTTGATTCTAAGCTGGCACGTTAGTTTTTGACGATGCGGCTTCTCTCTATCCTGCACGTTGGAGATGAAGGACTGACCAGTCCGGTAGACTTCCAGCACTCGTACTGGTTACAGAGATTAAAGAAACTGCACATGTAGATATGCGTATGTGGACTCAAAGGGTCGGCTTCCAGGACTTCTTACTTCTTGGCTCGTTATCAAACTTTAATATACTGTATGAATAACGTGCATTATTCATATAATCAAATAACGATAAACAATTGAGTATTTCACGTAGGAAAAAAGCAGAAAATTTATAAAGGACACTCGGGTGAGAAATGACGAGTCTTACATGACTCCAAGGCACAGCTTCGATTTTGCTGCATTTTTTGTCTCTCCTTAGAATGCTTTTTTTTAGAGGTCTGTGTCAGGGTTTTTTCTGCACGCACTAAAGGATTTCATATTTGTTTATATCTCTATGGAAAGAGGTAAATGCACTATTTTTAACTCAAGGTTATTGTAAAGTTAAGGAGATGTATCTCTTTTATGAGCTGGCTGTTCTGCTGGTTTCAATGATCTTTTTCCCCGTTATTCCCTAAAGCGCAAAGCAATTATAATGCTGTAAATATTTTAGTGATAGGATTTTGGAAGGCCATTTTCATGGATCATAAGTGAGTAATAATGAGTCATCCAAGTGACCATGGAGATAAACAGGTTCCTGGCTTAAATGAAGAGACGGTGCATTCCAGGAAGGGTCATCTTGCTAAGGTGCTCAGGGGCTTCAGTGAGGTCGCATAAGGAGTCAGAGCACTTCTCTAACGTTGCTCTCTACTCAGCTTATATAAAATGTTGGCATAATGCTGATCTGAACCTCGACCGCTTTCCCTGCCCACGGAAGTTAATAACCTAAATAAATCATGAAGGAAATAGGAAGAAACCGCATTTTATGTTTTCTATTATCAGTAGGCCTCCAGGGACCACTTGATAGAATGGGTCTTCTTAAACACATTGGTAAAAAATGTACTTACGGTGCAAAAATAAAAAGTGACACCTTAGAAATATCTATAAAACAAAGCTTTTGTTATGATGCTTTGTACACAAAACAAAACAAAAAGGTTATCGAATTGTATGCACAGCATCGTGTTAGTCATTTAAAATTATAAAAATATATCGAGGAATATACAGCGGATTGTATCAGCTATGCCTTTTGTTGGTATGAAGGTGTAATTTTCTGTTTCTCACTGTTTCTACATTTTCCAAACTTTAAAGTAAATAAAATGTATGTGAAATTAAGTGTTGCTAATGAAAGAAAACAGCAGATTAATTGAAAATCTTAGAGAATTTTAACATCGATGGTGCTTTTGACAAAGAAATATGACATTCACATTATGAGAGTCAATCTCGACTCTAAAAGGATTTCCAAACATTTGACTTGTCCCTGGACAAATTTACATTTTTCCAAGTATTTGATGAGCCACCAGAAAAGAGTTGCTGGAGCTTTGTGAGTAGGTAGGTTGCCCAAGACTTCGAAAGCCAAACTTGACTCACAAGAGCTTCCCGCTCCTTGTCATCCCATCTCGATAAATGACACCAGCATCATCAGAATTCATAAAGATGTATAAATCCAGTGATTTATGTAGTTGTATTTGATACTTCCTATTTCCCTCTCTCTCTCCTCCCCCTTCTCTTTCATTCACGTTTTCCAAAAATTTCCCGTTGAATCAATTCTATTAATAACTTTTATTTATAAAGTATACTCACTTTTACATTCTCTCTCCACGTCTATGGCCATTTTGTCAGTTAGTACAGATACAGTCATCTTACTTCGAGACAGATGACCTTCCAGTTTTCACTCCTTTGCTGCTTTCTCTGCAGAAGCAACAATGATCTTTAAAAATAAATGTGTCATGTCACACTCATTTAATTCGGTTAATCCATTTCGTTGACTGTTTTTCTCTGTACCAGAATGAAAGTGTAACACCTTAAGAAAAGCAAAAGCTTGAAATCCTGGCATACTAGCAAACCCCACCTTTCCAATCTTGTCCGATATCAATATCTTCTTTGTCCATATTGCTCCACCAATGACGGAGGTTGAGAAAAAACAGTGCAAAATACTTTAAATAGAGGAGCATTAGTTATGATTTATTTAAAATGCATTAGAAGTAAAATTTAGAAAATTTTATATGAGAAGAAAGAAACCTTGGAAAAATAACAATAAGTTTGGAGAATTCATATCAGTGAAACTACTGTGGTGCCACTTAATATTAATCTATGAATTTGTTAGCGATTTTTAGAATTTGTTATGAATTTGTTAACATTTTTTCTTTGAGAAATATGGAGAGAATGAGTCGATTTTGCCATCATTATTTTATTAATAATTATTGGATTTTAAGGTCACTATCATCCTACGAATTCTTGAGTCCAGATTGCATATGTAGTTGAAATAGAAGAATATTTTATTAGTAAAATAATTACTTAATGGAAACAGACTTTACCAAACAGAAATAAGCTGGAAACAATTTTTAAAAATTCCCATAAATCACAAGACTATAACTATGTCCTTTTAGCATAAATATGTCCATTAGTTTCCATTTCTTGCACAATAGTACTGATATAAATGGAACCTATGAATAATTGGGCTTGCATTATAGTCATTTGGGTGTACATAATCCCCACTGAACCAATCTATGTCCCCCAGTGTTCAACCAATAAGCCACCGAAAAGATGGCATAAATTTAGAGCATTTTAATTTTTCTAGAGTCTTAGATTCTCTTATTTATGAACTTACTTTTTCAAATAGTCCTAACCTTATGTTGTGTTTTAATCTTTAACAGCGAAGGAGCAGTCAAACCCTTTGTTTTACTTGTCTTTATTTATTTCTATTTGTCCAAAACGCACGCACAGATTTTAAGTGCTATATAAGTTGGGTGTCCCTTTGCAGGGCCTTAAATTGCATTCTGTGATGACAACCATCTGCTCAGCATCTTACTTATCTTTTCCACTGAAGCCACTTGAAATTAAAATTGACAGTAATGTTCTTCTGCAGGCGCTTATCCAGAAAGCAAAGTGTGTACATCTGTGTTGATCGAAAAGAGAGTACCTTAATACTTGTGTAACTTTCGTATTTAATTATAATGTTATATAGTACGCTTTGTAACACTGAAGTGATATTGCAGGAAAAAACAGATCTACTCCAGGAGACGGTGTGGCTATTTCAGGAAATCTCGCCTCCATGCCAGAATATTAAACAGGAAATGTGGATATTTAGATTTCTTGAACCAATATAGAGGCTGCTTAGGATTATAATGGCGAAAACTCTAACTCATACAGTTAATAACTTTTATTAGTAAGGTATTTTAAATAAATGACTTCTTCCAACATCTCTGAAGGCTGCGTGATAAGAACGATACTATATTTAGATTTAGAATGCCTGGGTTTCAATTTTACCCTATGGCCTCTTCACCTAGTATAATTGGAACACGTGTTTAACCTCCCTGTGTCTGTCTGGGTCTTTGTCTAACGGGAAATGTTTACAAAATTAAATAATGCAGTGTGTTAAAATCTGTTTAGCAGCAAATAAATGTTATTAAAACAGAGCTGAGGATGCAGAGGTCTTCCTCTTGAACATTTTTTACTTCCTCCACCTGGGCTCAGAAGCATCTTTGGGGATCTTTAGAGTTGGGTAGAAGTTGGCAAGGAAATCCTTGAAATATGATAAGAAAAAGCGTTTTGAAAAATATAGATCATCGTCCAATTGCCGTGTTTTTCAATAAAGTTGTATTCCTCATTCATGTGTGTTTGCAAAGTGAGCTTTATTCTCAAAACCAGAGCGAGCCCTGCTGATGGGATTGGCAGGCGGACGCTGTGTGTGCCGCTTGATGTCTTTTGCAAGGCGGTGGTGTCTTGCCCCAGGGCTGTTGGGAGCGTCGGCTCCCAGCTCACCGATGCTTTCTTCCCTGGGGATCGGGCAGGGAAGACGACCTGCCCCTGAGTCAGCCTCCATCCCATGACTAGTCCATGCAGGGTGCAAAGTCCGGTCCTTGGGCCTCAGCGCGGGGCGCGTGTAACTTGAGATGTCTGTTCCAGAATCCCCCGTAAGATCAGAGGGAGCCTCCTTCGCAGCTCAATCACAGTCCTTCCTGCGTTCAGTCCTGTTTCCCTCATCTCATCTAAGAGTTGCTTCCTGAAGATCTTCCATAAGTCTGTGTGCCACAGTCAGACTCAGAGTCTATTTTCAAACAACCATTCCGAAACTTTTCTTTCCGAGAGTAGCCATTGGGAGCAAACTACAAAATTGCATCTTGCAATTAAATCATCCGCTGGTTAACTGGCTCCCTTTGCTAGTGGTAGATAAAGTACAAATAGCCTTTAGGATGCTTCAATGGTACAACTGATAAAACCTTCACTTGGGGTGAAATGTGACAGGATGCCTGTGGCTGGTCATTGGAGTGGGGCAGGGGTGCCTCGGGGGAAGTCAAGTTCTCTGGTCAACTAGAGAGGAAGGTCTCAAGTGTCTGAGGTGTGGGAAAGTAGTTATAACACCACAGAATTCAACATCTGTTGTTGGGTGCCAATGATGTTTTTATTCAATTGTTGTCAACGACTATACTTTTATTACCCAAATATGTTTAAATTTATTGATTTTTATTTTATGGAATAGAATTCAGTCTATCTTTGTAACTATCTCATATTTACATATTTTTTTAAAAAACATTGCGCTGGTTTTGAGTGGAATCTTTTATTTGTGTCAATTAGGTCAATTTTATTTATCTATGTATCACGTTGATTATTGAGAAATTGTTATTGAAACCACTAGATATGATTGTAGATTTGTTTACTCTTTTTTTACTGTGTCAGTTTATGTCGTATATACCTTGAAATCGTGTTGCAAAGTATATATAGACTTGGTCTTGTAAATTGACCCGTTTGCCATTATGAAATGTTTTTCTTTATTCCTCATGATTTTCTCTGCTCCTGAATGTATTTCGTTTGATATTAATACAGACGTTCTTGGCTTATTTATTTTTTTATTGTGATAAAATATATATAGCCTATAATTTACCATTTTAACCACTTTTAAGTGTACAGTTCTGTGGCATCAGAATACTCATATTGTTTGGTTAATGAGACTCCTGAAGTAGAGATACCTGATTTTTAAAAAAACACCCCAAATTTATAATCCATACTCACAGTAGGTCACCTGTGTAACCTACTGTGTTTAAAGATTGTGCTTCGTATCGTGGAGACTCTATGCCAGGATATATCGTGTTTTCCTTTAATTTCCATTTTGTTCTATCTAGTTCTATTCAGTGTCCTAATTTAAGAGTATACAATGTCGTACACAGTTGTAGATTATAAAATGAAGGGTACGTATAAAATAAAAATGAAGGATTTTATAAACGTTTGTGAATATCTGTTCATAACTATTACTGTAAATTTTTTATAAAATAATTTTGAAATGTCAAGAAAATATATCTAAGAGCTAAATATGTAGTAAATTCAATAACACTCTCGGAACTTGGAGGTGACCATGATCTCTGTAGGCAAGGGCAGGCAGGTGTGTGGGAAAGTTAAGAAATTATCATCTTGACAGAAGGGGCCCTGGAGCTGGTCCCTTAAAATTCAGCCACTGTGTTGATGGAGAAGATTAAGAAAGACATTAAGGCCAGGGATTCGGCGTGGGAACGAGAAGGGGAACGATATGAATCGAGTCGCAACCCGAGAGGGGTCATGGGGCTGCGCTCAGCATTGTGGGAAGCTGGCCAGCTGCGGGTGGCACGGGACTTCCGCCGGTCTAAAGGGTTACAACGTCGTAGCATGGGTTCCGTTCCGTTTGCGGAACAGATGGCATTTTTGGGCAGTGAGACATCAAGCCAAAAACATGGTTCGTTCACATATTTAATGCACCTCTACATCAAGATTTCCAGTGCCATTCCTTCAAGTTATTGGTTTGTTAGAGCCACCGGTTATGTCATCGAGTCTCAGATTCTGGTGATTTTCTCTGCACACAACTTTGCACTTTGGCAAGGTAACATGATTTAGTCCTAAACCCAACTAGAGACCTTGAAAAATGAAAAAAAAAATGCAAAATGTAAAACATATATATATATACTTTATATATATATATGTATATATATTATATATACATACACACATACACATGACTTTACACCCGTAACGTCAACATTTGTATCTCCGGAAATGTCTGTGCACAGACACAGATTTCTAACTGTTTATTCAATGTGAAAATAGATCTGTTCCAGAGGAAGCCTTGATTTTCCACCCAAATCTGCTTCTCGCTCTGTCGTTCCTATCCCAACGAATGTTACCATCATCCATCTCTTGTCTGAAGTGAAGTCCTGGAAGTCGTCCTTGACCCCTGTCTCTGTCACCCACTATGCCACATTTACCCAAGTGCTCTAGATTTTCCCCGCTGTGTTTTCTTAATTCTGTTTACCTCCTTCCGTGCGTGACGGAAGGAGCTACTCCCCACTCCAGCCTGGATGCTGCCACGCGCTCAACTGTTTTCTCCATGTCCTTTCTCGCCTTTTTAATCGACTCAAAACCAGAATGAACTTTGAAGCAACACACCTATCGCCATCCTCCTTAGAACTTTCAGGTAATTTATTATTTGATGAAATATAACGATCAAAATGATTCACAGCGGGCTTCAAGTTCTATACCTCCTACACATGAATCTACCTCCAGCTTAAATCAGCCTGTGTGTCTTCTTTCTGTCCCTCATAAGTAACATGCACCCTCCTTGCTAGTTGATTTCTCTGTCTGTAATAAATGTTACTTATGTCTCTTCTTTTTTTCTAATGACGCCATTCTTATCCTCCTTGACCTGATGAGAATTCTGTTAATGATCTCATGGATTTTATCTCATGGTATCTTTATCCACTTACTATAGCAAACTCACTATGTTGTGGCTTTGTTCTACATCTTCCTCTTTTGTTTACAAATTAGCAGAGGGACAGCCGTAGGGTAGATACTCGGTCACTATGGTTGAAAGAATAAACAAATGGTGACAGGTGAAAGGCACAGATGAAATGTCTGAAGAAATATTTGTTCTTTTGGGAACTAGGGAAGTCAAATCCATTTTGATTTCTGGCCTCACATATTCAAGAGTGTGATTTAACTGCACACGAAACGAATTATAGTCGTGCATGGAGGATTGTTTGGTTCTTATTAATAATGCCCAGTGACATGAAAACGGCTTGCAAAATCCTAGAAAGCCCGCGGAGGCCCCGAACCCTGAATGTCATATGCCTACACTCCATAGAGACTAATATCAAATGATTAACTATTTCTATACATAAATCAGGTTTTGACTGAGGGAACTGCTAAGCTGTATTTGAAGCCAACACCACAGAGAGAATCCTAAGGTAGGGACAGCGAACCCACGTTACAGAAAGAACTCGCTAACACACACTTTTAGGGACTCGGTGTACATCCACAGGTACGATCCTTTAACGAATAGGCGATCAATTCTTAATAGACTTTGCAATACTCAGTTGCTATTCCTAAAAGATTTAGGAGGTCTTATCACTCATAGTTAGATGAATCATGTGTATTAGTGGAAGCGTATTTACCACTTTTGAATTTAAGTTTAACGGGAGTACCCTAAAGGCAGGGACCTGTCTGTTTTGTCCATTACCGCCTTGTCAGTATCTGGAAAAGTGACAGAGCCAGAGCGGTTGCTAGTTGTTCAATGAAATTATTTAAATTCAACAGCCGTGCTGTGTGTACGGGTGTTCATTCATGAAACACGGATTTATTAAGTGCCCACTACGCGCAAAGAAGTATGTCCGGCACCGATGATGGAAGCGAGAACCACATCCTTCCTATCCTCAGGGGCCCCACATTCAGTGGGAGAGATTATAACGCGTTCATATTGGAGAGACGGATAGAGCGAATTTTGATTCTTTGAGTAGAAAACAACTGTTATACACCTTAAAGGAAGAAACAGAAGCCAAGAAGAAGATGCATCCTGGGAGAAGCAATGCCTAGGAAGTCGTAGAAAACAACTGTTATACACCTTAAAGGAAGATGCATCCTGGGAGAAGCAATGCCTAGGAAGTGCAGGTGATTGCAGCAGGAGCTGGTCCTCCAAGGAACCACAGAGGCTGTCTGCTCTCGAGGCTCATGGTCATGAAGGCCCGTGGGTCGGTGTGGGTTTTAAAAGCCTCATCCCAGGGGATGGGTCAGAGACTTGACATTGATGGGCAGGTCGTGGAAGCAAAAAGGACACTTATGAAAGACTTCTCTCCTCAGTTGCGTGAGTAACATTTTCAGTGATCAAAATTAAGGAGATGAATGCAGGACACTATTGTAGCGGGGTTGAGTGGATGTTCTGTCCTGGATATCTGATTTTGGAGGCTGAAGATTGGGAGAGAAATCTAAGCTTTAGGATTGGTTCGACAATCACTGGGATAGAAATTGATGAAAATTAATTCAGAGGCAGAACCTTGGAAATAGAAAGATTTAAGCCATATATGAACATTATAAGAGGCAGAGGCCAGTTTTAAATGAGCATATTAATTCCCATGCCACAGGAACCAAAGAGAAAAAAATTTTAAGAAGGCAGAAATCTTCGACATAAATCTCAATTAATGTAAGTGGATATGATATAAAAGAGATATGGCTTTTAATGTTTGCTAGACAAAGAGAGGGGGCAGAGAATATATGGGTTTGATGAAGTCATGATATTATACAGTGACATAGTATCTTTTGAGTAGAGAAACCAACTGTAAATATCGAGACAATGTTATTATCCTAGATTTTTTCTAATTCTCTAAAATGAGAATTACACTCATCTCTAGTCTTGTTGGACTAGGAATTGTAATGATTGAGCAACTGAAAATGAAGGGGCCTTTGAAGAAACAGTTATTTTTCTAGTTTTAATAAAAATCTCAGAGAATTCTTTAATCCGCAGTGCGAAATTGACAGAGCAAAAATGGTTCCTCTTCTCATCCTTTCTTCTTTGTTTCTCTCCTTGCTTGTTTTGAAGCTAGAAGGGCTGGTAGGTCAATTCATATATTTCTTGTATCGTAACTCAGTCTGCCCAAGAAGTTGTAGGCTTCTCATGTCATCCTTTAATAAATGAATCGTAATATAATTACCCCTGGCCTTATGCGGTCTCATTCATCATTCCCTGGAAACTTTTAAGCTATATGCCAGAAAGTACTAGGTGTTCAGGTATGAAGAAAATACAGGTTTGAACTTGAGGGGCTCCCAGTCTCATGGAAGACAGAAATGCCAAGTGAAAAAAATAATAATGAAAAATGAGGAAAATTTCTACAGGTAACGTGATAAAATAAGTCAAAAGAAGAAGTCCGAAAGAAAGAATGATTCAGGCTCTCATTGTTGGGAGGAGAAAATAATGCGCAGAGGGAGATACTTTTTGAGTTGTATATAAAATATCAGTAGGCGTTCGTCTGGCCCGCGGTGGGCGGGCGCTGGGCCGTATAGAATCCCAGGCAGTTGGCCTCACATCTGAGACATTGAAGAGTCATTGAAGAGTTTAGAAGGTAGAGAGGAGATGCTCTTTCTCTATTTTCAAATATGTGATTTTTTAGATTTGAACCAGCTTTCTAGTAATTACAGCTTTTTACAATCTGAGTGAATAACAGCTAATTCCGTGATGTTTAGTACACCATTCTTGTCTTTTGAAGAATTCGGAAAATATCCTAATAAACCGAACTTAATTTATGCACTTACAATTCATGTTATCTTTTTTTTTACATAATCCAGAAAGTTCTTTGTCAGATCATTATTCCCTTCTTATTCCTTTCTTATCCCTATTCGGAATATATAGCTGATATAAGCGCATCTTTACATTTTTATTTAATTTGATAAAAAATTAAGCAAATCTATCTTTTGTATCGTGCCCACTTTATCCTCATCATTGCTCTTTGATGAAATCATCAGCCTCGTAATTATAGTGGCACAATTGATTACTGATGTTCCTTTACTAATGATGAATCTCTTTGTTTTTACTAGGGTGATTGCTGTGCAAATATGGGCTTCAGGAGCTAACACCCCAAGTAAAATATCAAAGAGTTTTGCTAATGCTTCAGCATCAAATAAGGAGTTTTCTGGGTTTCGGGGAACTTGGCTCGGCGCATCAGCCAGCCTGGAGATTTGGTGCCTTGGTTGGCAAGTCAGCCCTTTCTCCAAACTTGATCTTGGTACTTACCTTTATGAAATTGAATTAGACATTTCTTTTAAAACCATGTCTAACAAAGATGCAGAAAAGAAAACTAGTTTGAACTCCATTTCAGGCGCGAACAGCATTATGTAATGAGGTCAACATTGGCAATTGCGTTTCACTCAGTAACGCTTTTAATTACCGTTCGGCTCTCCTCAGAGCCTGTGGATTTTACTGCTGCCAGATCAACAGCTGACAGCCAAGCGCGGGCAGCCTCATGGATTCCTGTTGCCTGATTAAAGTACAGACACGTTGCTTTTCCCACTGTGGCTCCAAGAAAAATAAGTTTTGCTCGTAGTTTCAGAGTCAAAGCCCGTTTTGTTCTAAACAGACCGATAAAATTACATCATAGCTTCCGCATATCCTGTGTATCCTTGTGTCGAGAGCACACAGGTACTTTGTTGAGCTCCGTTCAATGAAGCAAGGGCACTCGAATGAACACATGATGCAGAGTAAACGCAGTCTGTTGGTCTGGGCGGTTCTGGCTAACTCTTGGCACACACGACGAAGAGCTGATGACTCACACGTTCAGAACGCGTGTCCTCTCGCCCTTCCTCAGCCCCGTCCCCCTTTCCACGCCCCTTTTCCACGTCAGCCCTGAAATGACAGCTGGAGGGGAGGATGGATGGGCCCGGCCCGCTGATCTCCTGGCTCCCGGTGACATTTCTCTCCTTTGGAGAGTTTCATCCGTGTTTGCTAAATACACAGTGACAAAGTAAATCAATGACAAAATTAATTGCAATCAACCTTAGGCTTTTTTGTTCACCCTCCAGCAGTCCTCCTGCCTCCTGTGGAAAGGGCCGTCTCATCGATCACGCACGTTTCTGTTCTCACCTCAGTGTTTCTGAATAAAACATGGCAGAGGGAGCAACGAAAACCAATTAAAAGATGATATTTACACTTCCTCTTTTTTTTTTTTTTTATGCTTCAGGTTTAAATCCTCAGCATCTCTGGCCAAGAGAAATAGGCCAGTCGGTAGAGCGTCAGTGAAGGGAGTTCCTTAATGGAATAAGTGAGTCACTTAATGGACCTGTCCAGACTAGCTGGAACGTATCAAGTGTCTGCATTTCGGAAGCATCGAGAGATGCGAAAAAACATCTCTTGGCGCCAATAGATCTCTCTTGAGTTCCTTCGTTTTTGACACAAATGGGCAGTTTGTCAGGATTTCTCCCCCAAAACGTAACATTTCCAGAATCTGCAACATGAGTAAAGAGATGTTTACTCAATAGGCAATTGCCGTTAAAATCTACAGCAGCATGCCCTCCCCCCACCCCACCCCCCTGACAAAAAAAAAAAAAAAAACAATCTAACAAAAAACACCACTCAGAGGTTGCTGGGAGGAAGAAATCTGGGATCAGCTGTGCCTTTCTCCCCGCTCAGCAACGTCGCTGCAGAGAACAGTCTGCTCTCTGAAATACAATTTTCTCAGAATCAACTTAGAGACCACGTGTACTCAAGCAGATGTCATTCTTACATGAATCAGAGCGTATCCCATTTTGTATTTAAAATATTTAAACATCAATATTTAGAGTTTTGTCTGCACAAGAGGAGGATTAAGCAAAATGTTTACTGTAGATTTATGGATATAATTATATTATCCCAGGGCCTTTTAAAAGTGAAGAGGTTTTCTACTTGCATCACAGATGAACATTTTCAGGATTTGTAACTGAAGAACTGTAAAAATTGCGAAGGAAAATCTTGCTTTTACGTTCTAATTTGAAGAATTGGAGGGACGGACCATTTCGATGGTGTTTGCCTTTGAAGCCGACATAGGCTTTACTTAAAAACAAAGGTCGTTTTTATTCTCCTGTTTAGGCGAATTATGTGTGCTCTTCTCTTCCTCAGTGAATCTAAGATTTTTCTGTGTTCGGTGGTGATACAGAATTCAACATGCGGCCGTAATATCGTCTGTTAGGCAGCCTATGAGATGGAAAAACCGTGAAAGGAAAAGAAAAGACACCAGAAACTTGTTAAAAAGGCTTAAAGAAATCTTCTCTGTCTCAATGCAATTCTATCATAGCACAGATGATTTTGCTTCGGGCTAAGAGAAGACCCCGCATTGACCTAGTCCCGTTGCGTGCACAGCTATCCCTCTTGACTTCTGCATCTCTACCTTAGCAGAATGACAGCCACAGATAAAATGAGGTGACACTTTGCTTTACTGGATTCGTTGGAAAGAAGAGTTTCTACGCCGGTTCTATTTTAGGGTCACAATGTAATGAATTTCTATAAAAAAAATGCGTAAGAGTGAATAAGGGTAAATAAAATGTTACGAGCTGAGGCTGTTCGTCACAGACGCAAGCGCGGTGCGAAGATGCACCTCACACACCAGCACAGGTGGCGTCTGCTGGCGGCAGGGGAGCCAGGTGCACGGAGGGCAGGGGGCGTCACCTGCTGATGTCTGGAAAGGCAGTTGGCAGGTTTCAAGGCCAAATCCGTCATCGTGGCCCGCTATGGCCCGAACCTGCACTCCACAAAACTTTAGGAAGTCATAGAGTGCCAAGTCTTAATCCCGAATCAGCAGCACCTGGTGAAGAAATTGACGTTTCCTCTGAGCAATGATAAGAGTGAAATGTAGATGGCCGTCAGATGGAAACGTTCAAAGGAGAGGGGGATGTGTGTGTGTGTGTGTGTGTGTGAGAGAGAGAGAGTGTGTGTGTGTGTGTGTTTAAATCTGAATGGGTTAGCCTCACCTCCAGGCGAAGAGAGACAGAGAGAGAGAGGCTCAGATCAGATCAATGACCAAAAGAACAGAAAAAAAAAAAATGAGGGAAATAGCTGAGAACACCTTGAGAGATGTAAAACGGTCCATACAGAGTTTAAATAGCTAAAACTCAGCATCGCAGCTCACGCATTGGAGTAGAAAGGAAACAAACAAACAAAAAACAGACTAAAAGAAGGAGCGATTAAAATAATCATAATACACGTCGTCAAACATATACACAGATTATAGGAAGATTTCATTTCAATGTTCTTCAAATGAGAGAGAGGTGGGTAGTACATGGGGTAGAAAACCATTTTCCCCCAAGAAATGACTTCAACCCCAGAGGGAAGGCTCACTCGAGGTCACCTAAATGTTCCTAAACATTCTTAGTGCCGAAGAAAGCCAGTTGTTAGACAAGCTGAGGCTGCCGGGGGCTCTGAGGCTGGCTCCACCGCTGTGCCCACCTCCGGGAGTGACACAGGTGTGAGGACCGCCACTTCCAGCGTTTTTTTTTGTTTTGTTTTTTGTTTTTCCTTCCTGAAATTTCTGCTAGTAAAGGAGAATAGTAATTTTAAAACACAGGCTGGCGTTCCCAAGAGCAAACTCGCTTCGAAGACTTTTGTTTTATCTTAAAGGCTCCAGCATTACTGACGTTGATGGGTCTACCGTAGACCCGCATTTGCTTTAAGTTGGTGACTTATGCGGACGCCGCGGGGACATGCGTCTCGGGTATAGGTTCAAGGTACGTGTAGCTTGAAAACGTGGCCCAACGCTACACGGATCAAGAACACTTCCAAACCATTCTGGGATGAGAGATGCTAGTCTGTGATGAAATAATAAATTAGCGTCCCGTCATCGAGGGGCTCCTGATCGGCAGGCCAGCATCCCCGTCTGCCCCTCCCTCGCTATGCAGCTCATACCGAGTTAATTCATCGTGCAAGGTCTCAGTCACTCTGTGTCACTTATGCCAAGGGACGTGTGTCAAACTTTTCTTCTCACTGTGGCTGCTGCAGGCACAGCCAGATGTCTCCACAGCTTCTCTGAGTCGCCGGTCTGCTCAGGCACCATGGTGACAAGGCTGCTGCTCAGCAGGTGAGGGCATCTTCCCAGCCCATGGGGCTCAAGCTCCAGATCCCACCTCCCGGGCCTGGGTTTGTCCCCATTTTATTGAGGAGTAAGTACTGCAATGCGGAAGGAGATTTCACCCCAGGGAGGCGGGCTGCATTAAAACACCAGCTCCACTGTGACCCACAAGCCATTTTACATCGTCGTCATCATCATCATCATCATCATCATCATCATCCTGTGTCAATTGTCTGAGCAAAGCGAGGCCCTTCCAAACCAAAGGCTCTTCTCGCCCGGCTATGTGTCGCTCCATGTTTGGCCTGCTGTCTTGTTTTTCAACAGAAACAAATGTAAAATGATCCTAAAAATATTACTGGCGATTTATGTCAATCAAAACGAAACCTTTTCTAGGGTTTTGTGGGGGAGAGTAGAGTAACTGCAGCTTCTGAACACTGGAAGGACTTGGAATCCTCATCCATCTCCCACCCAGGGGAGTGGAACTAATCTTAGGGCGATCTTGTGGAAAAGAACAAACAAGCAAACACACACAGAAAATGTAAAAACCCACTGACTGTGGGGTTAGACATTGTGCCTTTTCATCCTGGCTTTAGTTAACACTGCGCCCTGGGTCAAGGCAATTAGCCGGCTCAGCCAGCCCGGGCGCCACGTGAGGGAAGCACACAGGTCATGCTCACTAGCACTGAGCTTCGTGGGTGTTCCATGCCCCTAGGCTGTGGCTGTGGCACCACCAACACTGCACGTGGCACCCCGTGACTTGCTCGGTTTATAACTGGAAGTTCGTGTCTCAGTCTCCTCCTTGTTTACCCATCCCCCACCTGCCTCTGGAAATCATCGGCTGGTTCTCTGTGTCCGTTTCGTTTCTTTCTTCATTTGGTTTCTTTAGATGTCACGTAGAGAAATATGGTACCATTCGAAATGTATTTCACTGAATTTTTATGAGCTATTGAGAGAACGAGACTTTGTGGCTTATGTAACAGTGAGGCCAGAGGCCGGTGACGGAGGGCTTGGGGAGAAGCTGTCAGCGCTCGACGGAGTGTGTAAAGTTCTCCTTTGTTTGAAAGTCGATGTGCAGAGAAGCCCATTGCGGTTGAGATGCTGCAGAGGTGTCTCGGGCGTTCTACAGCTGTTACCAGTTTGTGGCTGTTACAAACAGCAACTCTTTTACAATACCTATGTGCACTCCCGTAGATGCGTGTGCATTCCCGTGTGAGCGTGTGTACTACCATAAGATGTGTACCCAGGAGTGGGGTTTCTGGGCCACGGGGCGTATGTGCATACTCGACTTTCATAGACGCTTTAAAACAGTATTTTAAAGAGGTCATAGCAATTTAAACTCCCACCAGCAGTAAATAAATGTTCTCGTTTCTCCACACACTCACCAACACTTGATGTGTAACTACAGATTTTTAGCCTCTGGATGGTAGCAACTGCTGATTCGACTTTGCATTTCCTCGAGGGGCTCGTGTCATGGAGCGTGTTTGTATACATTTATCAGATGCATGGATACCTTTTTTTTTTCTGTTAGATGTCTGCCTTTTTTCACCCATGTGAATGGGTTGTTTGTTATACACTCTGAATATGAATTATTTGAAAATTAAAATTAAATCTGTTACAAATGTCTTCTTCCACTTTGTGACCAAAAACTTTCACATGTACTTCCATGATCCATCACTAATTGTATGTGTGAAGGAGGGTTGAGTATTCTCCTCGAATTTTCCTATGGTATATAATTTACTGAGAAGACTATCTTTTGTCCTGTATAGCAGTGATATCCTGTTTTTTTTTGTTTTTGTTTTTTTTTTTCAGTTGTTGTTGTTGTTTGGTAAATTATGTAAATGTATGTGTGTCAGATTATATCTACAATTTATATTTCATTCCATTTTTCTAATTTTCTATTCTGTATTGATATCTCCCTGTCTTAATCACTTTCAATTTCAAATAATTATTGGTAAGAGGTAGGTAATTCCTCCAGATTTTTTCTTCTTCAAGATTTGCTTGATTGTTTTTGGCTAATTTTATTTTCATATCAATTGTAGTATTAGTTTTCCAGTATACACAAACCTGGATATCTTGCCCTTTAAACTTGCTTAAAGTTTTGAAAAATAAAATTTTATTATATTTATTTGTTAAAAATCTACAAATCTCAGTCTTAAAGTTCTAGCCATTTCATGACATTAGACAGGGTACATAAGTAATAAATAAAATATTTGATAACTTATGTTGTCTCTATATTCTTTATAAACCTAACTTTGTAAATTATCTCTGATTTATTGTTTTCATGAAAAATTGTCTAATAACTGTATGTTTCTTTAAGTTTTTATTCAGATTTTCAAACAAATTATCAAATAAGTTTTTATATTACACACAGTACATATTCTGTATTACTACGAGGTTAGGAATTTGGTAGAGAAGCAACGAGAGATAACATTTTAAAAAAGATTGACGGGCCTGGCTGGATGATTGCAATGGTCGCTTCTAAATCTAGTATTCTATTATTATTAGCTTAAATTTGTTGAATAATTAATTAAGCAAAGAACTTGTTTTTTGTTCAAGGTCATAGAAATTGTAAACGATAAAAGTAAAAAAAAAACAAATAAACAAGCAGTATTATATGACTGTCGCTCAGACATTGTATTGATTTGACATGCTATGAATTTACAAATCGAGTTCAGGAAAAATGGAATATATCTTTACTATAAGTACTAACTCATTTGGTCCTAAAATAGGTTAAAAAAGGAATAAAAAGAATTTGAATGGTGTTAGTATTTAAGCACTTTGAAATGAATGATTTTAGGTAATATAGTTAGATAAATAATTCTTTTTCAAAAAATTTGAGAATCCAAATTCTTATGATTGAATGTGAGTTATTATTTTTTATTCCCTAGAAACCATTCACAGCACTGGTATTTATTAAATAGTTGCAATGTATTATCTCTTTGATTTTTTTAAATTTTATTTTCAAGTTCCAAAGCCCATACTATAATTTAAAAATTATAGAGAGGACTGTTGACTACTATATAAGAAAGCAGAAACCAACTCAGATTCAGAATTCCATTTTTAATGCACTTCTACCAAATAGAGGGACACGATCGGAAGCTTATAAGGAACTTACTTCAGCTAGCAGGGAGATGGAGAAATGGATTTCTGGAGACAAAGATGTGTCTGGGGAGGCTTAAACAAGCTTTGTGACACCCACCTTTCTTGTATACATACGTACATTACATTTCGTTCATGGCAAGAATGTAAGAGCCGAGCGCCATTGAGGCTCTTTGCTCTAGGGAATAACTTCTGGGCCCAGCAGGGCCTTCTGCTGCCACACTAATGAATCGCGACTTGTTTCCCAAAGGAACTGTTTACTTCAGGACGACCTTTGATTAACCTGCTCAGGTCAAAAATATCAAAAGAATAAACAACAGCCAAGAAAATCAAACGTTCCCGAGAGAAAACATGGGCGCAGAGATCAAATCGACAGGGCTTTTGACACTCAGACTCATCAGGCTCATGAAAGTCCGAGTCACGGACGTTTTCTAGGCCGTGTTGCGGAAAGCACTGGTGGACATTGTCACAGATCGCTCAGACTTCTCCCCATGCGCGTGTGCCGCTGGGCCCCGCGGTGCGCACGTGACCCTGCCGCAGCCCACAGCTGGATGATATCATGTCTCTAATCATGTGCAGAGTGCTGACATGTTTTATTAATATGTTTCGTACACTTTAGCCAAGACGTTAATAAAAAATGAGACAATCAGACACAATGGTGCTCTCTGTTGCCGCCTGCTTGACGGTGCTATTGTAATGTCTGCTGTAAACATTCTCCTAGGTCATGTTCGAAGTCCTTTTGCTAAGCCTCATCTCTGGGACGACATGGGGATTGCTTAAAGTCTGAGGACACCATCCCAAGTATACTCTGAAACACCTGAGCTCGTGTCTCTCTACTTTCTAATGTTCTCCGTGTCATTCAGAAATGAAAATGATGGATGAGAACACTAGCCAGTTGACTTAATAGTGCTGTCACGCTAGTCTACGTTTTAGACACCCTCAGCAAGCAAAGGTAAAGTGGTTTTAATAAAAATCCCATACTCCCACTTTAAAAAAGTTGTATTACCGGATAAATTCAGAGTAATTGGAGTATATGTCTACCCTTTATCCTCAATTCTAATGTAATCATCTTATTATGGCAATATGAATTAATTTTAAGTCATTTTGAACGTTGTCTAGTTGATCACTAGGTGAGAAGTTAACCATTTGATATAAAAGAAAGAAATACAGCTCAATAAACATAAATAAATACTCCATAAAATCTTCTAAAAGCTAGAAACTCCAGTGAGACAAAAACCTGTTTTGATATACTGATGTGTTGCTTCTTTCACTAAGGAGAGTTTATAAAATACAATTAATCATGATATCACAACTGCCTCATTAAACACATACTATGTAATTCAATTTAACTTACTTTTTCGATAAGTTTTACGTATCTAGATTTGGCTCTATGATGAAGATGTAATGCATTCCCTTTTAAGGTCAAATGTATTTTCATACATCTGATGGCAAGGAAATCTAAGGCAGCTTATTCTTCATTTCGGAGTTTGAACATATGAATGTGTAGGTTTAGTTATCATCGGTTTCCCAAAAGCCATAATTTCATTTATCGTAACCAAATCAAACTCTTCATCAACGCATTATGCTATTCTGTAACTTTTCGTATAGGAAATTAAAATGAATGTTTCTGAAACCATCAAGCATTCCCTCAGACACAATAATCAAATAACATATCTATCATATCCATCCAGCGGTTTCCCTGTTGATTCGTTTTTAGTGACAAAGTCATTTTGTCTCTTATCTGCGTGCCAAGACCCCAAACTGTCTGTATGTCACTTCCTAACTGTATGAGTAGAAAGAAAATAGGGAGGGGAGATGTAAAATCATAATATATTTTCAGTTCAGTCAAACTTTGACATTGAGATAACAAACTAATATTTTTCATTTAGTGCTGTCAGTTTTGAAGACACTTACTCTGAATTGGAAATTCACATTAGAAATATTACTTGCTAGAGATTTGTATGGACTCTAATGAAATCATTACAAGGCGCTTGTAAAGGGGCTCAGCCAAATTACCTTTATTTCCATACAGACCTCTCAATAGTCACGCCAGGATAATAAGAAATGATTTTTTTTTCAGCCATATAAAAATGGCTGGCAAAACAGGGGTGCTCAAGGAAGTCTGCGGCACATCACTTCTAAGAGGAGGAAAGCAGAGAGATAAACGACAACAAAAGATTTGAAACGTCAGAAGCTTTCACTTTCTCTTAGACCTTTCATTTTCCTCAAGGCCACACACTCATAAAACGCAAAAATTAAGGGGAATGCACACAAAACTACCAGCTCCTGCTAGTGACAGGCCACGCAATCAAAACATGCCAGACTCCTCCCACCTCGCAGCCTGGGTTTCCTGGGCCTGCCCTACAGACCGTATGGTTATGCAGGAATCCAGAAGGAACTGGGAGACGTGGAAGCTGCCCCCTGAAACCGCGGTGTGTCATCTTCCCGCCTTTTTTTGTTTTTTTTTTGTGGATGGCTCTGGTTTGCTGACAAACTGTGTGGCACTGATTTAATGCGCAACTGCTCACCTTTTGCATCTCCCCCAGCATTCCCGTCTCTGATACGTGTAGTCGGAAGGCAGCTTAGCTGACCATGCAGCGCTCCCGCGCCTTGCCCATGGCCTGCTGATGGTCCAGCCTCTCGAAAATTACCACTTCCTGATTTAGAATATTCCAACCCTAAATGTTCCTGTTAGTCTCAACAGAAGATATTGCGATTATCAAAGAAACTTTTATGGCTTCAGACTTAAGAAGATGTTTTGAAAATATAGAAATAATTTTGTTTCTCATCAGAAAAGCTTAGGAGAAATAAATGCTCTTTTTTTTATTGGTAAGGAATATTTATTTAGTCTTTGAGTAACCGTGTTTCTTGTATTATTATTCTGGGCAACATTTTCTTAGAGGAATTTGGACACTCAGAAGACAACTGTGACTAGGTTTTTTTTATACTTTTTTTAGTCTGTGCAAAACAGAGAAAACTTTATTCTTGCTATATGTATATATGTAGTTGTTATATATGTGTAATTATTGATGTATGTTTACATATATAATTTTTAATAATATATAAAAGCTAAACTGGATTAAAGATGGCTACAAAATGAAATTTCCATTCACAACTAGAGTTTTTACACTCTATCTTCTAACCTCTTAGGATAATTTTAACTTTTACAAATGAGGAAAAGCTCTGCAAAAATGTATTAAAAAGTGGTATATTTTGGGGACACAGGCTAGTCACACAAAAAATAATTTAAATGAGTCTGCAGTGAAAACAGTAAAGAAATAGTACACAATTTTATAATCGGGAAGACATTTTCATGATCGTTATCGCTGCATAGGTCAATATGTGTATCTTATAGTCCAATGTTAAATTCATTTCAAATGAATGAGGATAAATGTGTTTTAAAGAGTAAATGAGTGATAGATACGTGTAAAAGCTATCAGACAAAGTTATAGTAATAACTGATATAGACTTGTAAATGTAAATTTTAATCAAGATTGTCTTTAAATAGATAATTAAATTATTTTAATCGAAGGATACAGAATTATAATTTCACAATGACCTCATCCCAAAAGTGTCCATGTGAATCAGGAAGATGTTTATTTTCTAATTTAAAATTAAGGAGGCATAGTAATATCTGGTATCTATTTTTGAGTTTAAAAAGAAAATTATGAAAAATCAGCTCAATTATATCAGAGATGATTAAAGCTAAGTTTCCAACCATAGAGACAGACTCTTTTGCCTTAAAGAGTTACAGCACACACAACTGCCCACAGAAGCATCCCACGAGGCATTCTGTGTGAATGAAGGGACGAGTAAACTCAGGACACCGTTCAGCTGTGAAACACACTCTGTAATAACAGCTCATGTTTGGAAAGACCTCACCAGGCCATCCACAAAGGGCTGTTGTGTGAACATGTGGGACTTTACGGTAAAGTATTTTACAGGCTTCAAAAATCTAGAAATATTTCTATGTAGGATATACCATTAGGAGGATTAGACAAAGTGTCTAATGTAGAAAGCATTTTACATTTATATACAAAATGAGAAATTAAAATCTTTTTATGTCTATTTGCTTATTTTTGCTAAAAGCAATGAAGGTTTTTATAACTAGGACATAATTACATACTGGGGGCAGGAGACGAAATGGAGGTGACAGGTACAGAAGCAAAACTTTCCCGAGGCGACTCGTTAATAGAATTTTGCCTTTTGAAACTTGTAAATTTGTGACAAGTATAAAAAAGCAAATCCTAAAATAAAATAGAAACAAATTAACCTAATGGCATATCAAATAGGTATTCTATTTACCCAGAGAAAAAATAATTTCAAGAAAATAGAAAAAAATACAATGTCCATTCTTAGCAGATATGTTTCAAGAATTAAAAAAAAATTTTGCACATGAATCCTAAAATGCACTCAGAAGGCCTATTGGTAAGAGTTATATTAGTTTTGAAAAGTAGGTACATTGATGGATAAAACACATAAGTAAATGTATTAGTGTTGTTAGAAATCCAGGTCTCGCTGTAGGAGAAAAGCTAGAGAATAGAAAATTAGAATGTTGGAAAGAGCATGGTAGCAGTAAACCTGAACTCCAAATGTCAATATTAATTTATGGTTTTTAAAAATATGTTTTCTTGCACTACTCACCAAAAGGACCTACAAAGATCAGATATCATAGCATTCAACATGCCTAAAGCCTCTATTTCTTCATCTTAATTCCTAAATCTCACTTTCCACTAAAAAGAAACGGGCTTCGTTGGTGATTCTATTGGTGATTTTTAATTTTTTGCCACCTGAACTAAAATCATTCCATGTGTTTCTTTTTTTCTTAGTAGAAGAAAATGTAAACTTAGCATTTCAAATTGACATAATCTTCAGATGCTTTTGGTTTTAAAGATTCCCATGCCCTCCCTTCTTTATTAAGATGTAACTATTCAGAACTTTATGTAAAAAATGTATAAAAAGAGATGTCTTATCACAGATTGGGTGATATTCTCTTCTTTAAAGATATTTTACACTGTACTTAAAAATAAATACTATGTAGAGTAAATGTAAAAAGGAGAAAAAAATTATAGGAGCGTTAGATGAAAATGTGAGAAGAATTTTTATTTATTTATTTTAATCTATGGATTCATAAAGCTTTCTGAAGCCAGGGTTATTCTGAGGAGAAATCAAATACTAATTTATAATTTTAAATTATGTTACATGTAAGAAGCTAGAAACAAATTTAAAAGATTGGGAGAAAATTATTTTCAATAGGAGAAAACACGGAAAAAAATAATATCCAAAATATTCAAAAAGGCCTTAGAAACTAGTAAGGAAAAAATCAACCCAGAGTCAAAAAGAGACAAAGGATATGACCATTTAATTCACAGGAAAAAAATTAACAATATAAGGTTAATTACTTAAACTCTCCATTGACCAATGAATGCAAGTTTTAAAAAATGACAAATCAGGGTCTTTTTACTTATTTAATCAGTCAATTTTTTTCTAAAAGAGTAATCACATATAGTGTTGAAGATGGTATGAAGAATCAGTCATTCATAAACTATTGATAAAATTTCATTTTGGAAATGTAATTTTGCAAGATAGTTTGGCAGCATCTAACAAAATTATAAATAGACGTACTTTTGAACCAGCAAACAAAGTCGGAGTTTATTATGTTGTGATGATCATTCATGTGGAAACAAAGATCATATAAAAAGATAATATAAAAATAAAGATAATATAAGATATAAAATATAAAATAACTAATAGTTATATCTTCGCTTTAAAAAAATCAGTATGGTTCAGTTTTGTAAGTTTTAAATTATACATCCCCTCTTAGACATTAGGGACAATTATAAGTGTATGCCCTCAGGCAGTGGTCCTCAATGTGTATTCTTTATACCCCTGAGAGTCTTAAAGCCTTTTAGTGGGATACAGCAGAACTATTTTCTCAGGAGTACTAAAAGTTTTTTTTTTTCTTTTTCTTGCTGTGTTGGCATTTAAACTCATGGCACAAAAGCAATGTGGGTAACACAGTTAGTGCCTTAGCAAAAATGAAGGCATCACCACTAGTCTGTACTGGTAGTTATATTATTCGCCCCCACAGTTGTGGTTGGAAAAAATGACAATTTCACTTAAAATTTGAGAAATAAAAGAAAAATAGTTAATTTTTAAATTTCAGCCTTTAGACGATCTATATGTCTTGTGTGCCTCAAGGTGGAATCATTTGAGTTGCAAACTGAACTAGCCACTTTTGTATGGACCATTATTTTTACTTGAAAAAATGACTGACAGGCAAACCAATGCCTTAGCAGTATTTTTTATATAAAAAAATAACACAGTCAGCCTGTTATCTAAAGAAAAGCAGTTGATAGTATTTGTTGCTGTGATAAAATGTGAACTTTCAGGTGACATAAAATGTTGAAAAATGTGTATCTATCATCACGAGTTTGGTAACTTGCCTACACTTAAAAGATTTTTCTTATGAGATCAGTAAGGATACTTACAAATCTGCTTTTAAAAATATTTAGCAATGAAGGGTGTCAACAATTGAAACATCTACATAAGTCGGTGAACCGATAGTTTATAAATTACAAATGTACGAAGTTACAAAATCATAAATGGGTAAAGTGTCTTTTCAAAGTTCAAGATGGATCGAAGGATTTCGATGTAAGAGAAACTGAAATGTCTACTAATCCTACATTTTAAGAAGTTATCATTTGCTGACTTTAGTGTAGTATCAAAGAACATCCATAATTACCGAAACAAATGTTAACATACTTTCTTTTGGCCAGCTACATAGCTGTGTGAGACCTAGTTTTCTCTCTTTTAGCCAAAATGACATATTACGACAAATTTAATGCAGAAACACATAGCAGAATTCAGCTGTCTTCTATTATGCCAAATAGTAAAGAGATTTGCAAAAATGCAGAACAATTTCGATTTTTCTCAATAATTTTGTAGTTGTTCTTTTGGAAAATATAATCGTAGTTTTCATAAAGAGCTTATTAATGATATACATATGTAATGAGTTGTTATTCTGAGTGGATTTGTAAGTATCTTTAAATCATCATTTTTAATTTCCAATAAGCAAATATTGATAAAATTTACATAAACAGAAAATCTTCAGGGTCTTTGCTAATTTTAAAATTATAAAGGGGTCCAGATCCCAAAACATTTGAGAAACACTCTCTCAGAGGACACAGTCAGCTATGCAACAGGATACATATTCATAGCTCAATATAAAATGCATATCCACAGCAATATTCTTCGTAATTGTTGGGAATCTTATACAATGCAATATCCATCAACCCTGCAGTAAAAGAAATTCTTGTGTGTTCATAAAATAGAACAGAACAATGGCAAGGAAACATGCCATAAATTGAGTGAAAAAAGTGAGACACATTTAATAGAATTCCATAGATGATGAAATTATAAAGAAAGAGATAATATTTTGATGAAAAGGGTAGGCAGAGTTGCCACTATTTTGAGAGAAGAGTTTCTTTTGGGGTCAGGCATATGCAAAGCTTTCGGGCTATTTCAATAATCTGCTTCTTGATCTCTGTTGTGGTTTCATGGTCATCACTTTCTAATGAATTATTCAACAAACCTTCTATGCTCTGTATTCTTACAGAGCAGGATATGTTTAGCTACCATTAGAGAGATATTTTCCCGTTGATTAGTTGGTTTCGTTCCCAAATATAATTACAGCATTGCATAATGGAAGAGAGATGAGTTTGGGAGTGAAACAGAACTAGATGCAATTTCTAACTTAACCACTTACTAGGAGAGAGAAGTTAGCCAAGTTATCTTCCCATTCAGAGCTTCATTATTTATTGTCTCTAAACTACGGATGAAAAACTAGCTCCGTACGATTGTCTTGAGACTTCAACAAGCTGTAATACAGCAGTCAGTGGCAACAGGTGAGAACGTATTTCTTCTGTTCCCGCACTTGTCATTAAAGACATCTCTGAAATCATCATGTATTTTGGCAGCCAGGAGTACTTTATTCGGCAGGTGTGAAGGGAGGAGTCGCCTGAGCTTTCTGCTTTTCCCGTGGCCACAGCTGCCCTGTATTGAGGGTGGACAGAGGAAGCTGAACGGAAGCTTGTTACCACGTGCAGAGTACGTCTTAAAAGGTCTTAAGAGATAACTATAAATCAAGGAACTGAGTCAGGAAGTCAACCAGAACTTTGTGTGTTAGAAACGGCAGCTGGGAGAGTCTCTGGCAGGCACGTTTTAACGTGTCAGATGATCAACGAGGTCTCATTTGCCCGTTTAGGACGTAACACATACTTCAGATCGGTTCCTCGGGAAGCAGCTGTTAAGATGCTCATCGTCTTCAAATTTTAAAAATGGGAAAACAGACTCCACATTAAAAAATAACGAGAATCCGAAACCACACAAAGATGCCATATGTCAGTTGTCCTCAAACATTTTGGTGTCAAAAGACTTTTGCTCTCTTAAAGAATAGGGAAATGCTTATCCATGTTCACCATATTACAAATTAACGTGAGAAATTGAAACCTTATGCATTAACAATTTGTTTTAAAATAATAATAAACTCATTAAAGTAAAGCACAAATAGCATACTTGATGAAAATTAACTGCACGTCTAAAGGAAAAAATACACCGAGAAGAACGGCATTGCTTTATCCTGTGCAAACTTGGCTTCATCAAAGATGCCTTGATTCTCACACCTGCTCTGCAGTCAAGCTGTTTCAATGTCATTACAGCCTCTGGTAAAGTCCACTGTCCACTTGTGAGAGAATGAGATAAAAAAAAAAGAAACCTTATTATTTTGAAAATAGTTTTGCCACAGAAGACTTCTGGACGAGCTCTTGGAGACCTTGGGTTCCCCCAAGTATACTTTGAGAAGAGCTACTCTAGCATATCTCTGAAGCTGGACAGGTGGAAGCATGAACAGGTAAGTCTGTTGGCTCCACAGGTAATGTCATCATGCTCGTGCTTGTCGTCTTGCCAGGTAAATCGCTTTTACGAAAGCATCCACGTTTGGCGAAGAAAGAAGTAAGTAAAGGAACAATCAGAGGACATTATTAGCTGAAATGGAATTCTAGACTGCTCAGATATTATCCGGCGTGACATGCTGCAAAGCCACCCACCCAGCATTCCTTCCATCTGGCGTATTATTTTCTCCTGTTGAGAATGTGTCAGGGTGCAAAGCTTTAAATTAGTCTCAAACTTCCTTGCTGTCAATGACCTGTCTAGATGACTAAGTAGCTTTGTTTTCAGAATAAACTTAACAACTTCCTCAATTTTGCTCCTCTGATGCATTCACCTGGCGATCGAAGGCAATTTATGTTTGTTCATAAAATATCAGCAATACACAGCATGAAGCAATGACCTAAACGAACAGTTCACCACTCACTTCTCTGTTAGGACCACCCAAGCCGGAAGTAAACATGATAAAGGACAGAAGATTATTTACCCCCGATGCTCACTCTGGCCATAGTGGTGCGTATGTAATCCGAAATGTCACAGAAATGACACATACACTGTTAGTCTCGTGACTTCAGGAAGAACGAGCAGAGTTTGGGTCCTCTGAGCTCCTGGTGGGGGGGCCACCTGTCACAATTCACTCCAGGTGGCACTTTCTTGGAATTATTTTTCTTTCTTCTTTATATAATAAGACATTTTAAGATTGTTTGTAGGGGGTGGGGGAAGACCTGATGATTTTTGTTTATTTCCTCTTTACATGTTTGGGTAAAAGACACTGGAATAAACAGGTAGCTTAAAATGTTCTGTGAGAATTTACTTGCCTCATGTCCACTGACTGTACATGGGCTTCATGAGAGACAAAAGGATGAAGGATCTGAGAGCTCAGATTCTCACATTTAACACGGTTTTTAGCAGCCAGATAAGCTCCGGGACTGCCAATTTCTGAACAGAAAAGTCTCCGAACATATATCGTTATCTACATAAAACTACGGAGGAAATGTCCCCATTTTAGAAATTAAGTTGGTGGCCAGAGTCGTGTGCACGTGCAGCCTGAAACCTCTAACCTAAATTTATTTTCCCTCAAAATGAAATTGTAATGATGACGACGATAATAATATCTACCATACTTTGTTGCTAAAATAGCTAAATGTCAAGCTCCCGGCCTGCGGCGAGTGTCCTTAATTACGAAGTGAGCGCGGGGTGTCGGTCTTGCCGCGGTCACCAGCCGTGTCCCTTGTACTTAGAGC
The DNA here is from genome assembly GCF_000325575.1 of Pteropus alecto. Classification (NCBI taxonomy): domain Eukaryota; kingdom Metazoa; phylum Chordata; class Mammalia; order Chiroptera; family Pteropodidae; genus Pteropus; species Pteropus alecto. The sequence goes on from NW_006436282.1 coordinate 29,802,180, forward strand.
AGCACGAGGAGCGAGTTCTCCGCCGAATGGCAGCACTTCCAAACCTGAGCGGATCCCAGGCCATGCGAGGGAGCTGCCAGCACGTGGGACGAGGACCCCACAGATGACCCGCTCTCCCTTCCAGCCCCAGCAATATCCGAGGACACGGATCCCCAGATTTCACAGTAAGGTGCTAACTCACCCTCACCACTCATATAATGCCTAATTTTCTATAATTGTCTTAATTCTTTAAAAAAGGACTTTCCCGTAAAAATAAATCTCCGCGTAGCGTCACAGAGATGAGTTGGGCTGTGCCATTTCAGCCAGGAGCTTATTAGTCATGCACACTTTCATCCACACCTGACATCTACCGGTTCGGGAAATCTGGGCTTGAGAGCCAAAGATCTGTGTTTTAAGCAGTCTTCCCAGTAATCTGGATGTGCTCTAAACTTCGAGAACCACCGGCTGAACCAACACACCCTATTTCAGGGACATGAGACAAAAATGGAATATAGGTAGTTCTGTGGGGACCAAGGGGACTAGTCGAGCCTCACGGCTCATTACGAATACTCTACGCACGTGACACACAAGGACGTGAGCCTCTGCAAAGCCCAGCCAGTGCAGGCCAGAGGCTTGGTGGGACACTGGAAAACTTAGGCCTCTGAAGAGAGAATAAAGGACTATGAATTTTCTGACTTCAGCTGAAGGCTGTAGAAAGATTATACTGAGTGAAGTGATGGTTGTCACGGGACAAGGCAGACACGAAGCACGAAGTGAAGCCTTAAAATTTAGGTAACCCTAACTTCAATTTCACTTGAAAAAATGAGGGCGAGAGAGAGAAGGAGAGAGATATTGAGATAGATGTACTGAGAGAGAGAGAAGGAGAGAGGAAAGAATGGAAGGAAAGAAGGAAGGAAGGAAGGAAGGAAGGAAGGAAGGAAGAGAGGGAGAGAGGAAGGAAGAGAAAAGAAAAACCAGGAATTTGGCACAGCTGAAAATATCGCAAATCCAGGCTCATACTCAGACAAAGTTTTCATCTAGAGCAGAGTTTCTCAATCGGGACTAATTGCGCTCCTCACCCCGGGGGACATTTGGCAATGTCTGAGTCCTTTGGGGTTGTAACAGCTGGACGTAGGAGATGCTCCTGGCATCTAGTGGGTAGAGACCGGAGATGCTGCCGCACACCCATAATGCTCACGACAGCCCCGATGACAGAGAACCATCGGGCCCGAAACGTCAGCAGTCCTGAGGCGGACAAGACCTGATCTAGTTGCATGTATGTAATAGATCTATAAATTGAATTTCGCCATTCGCTCCGTATCTATCTAGTCTCTTTAAATTATTCCACGATTCTTCCATTTTAATTCACGACGACTGTGAATTTCATAGATAAATTTCTCTAATGTTAATAAATGTCATTAATCAGCGCAGGCGACTTGAATCATTGGGCAAGCATTAATATCAGTAAAATATCGCTTTATATCTGTGCGACTTGGCCTGAATTCAGGGGCTTTTTTCTATCTTGCTTTTTCATTTACTCTTAAAGGTAAAAATATAACCTCAGAAACACTCCTCGCTGTTCGATTTATTAGTTTCAGTAAAGGAATAGGATGACATGGGAAAGCATGGTTGGAATGTATTTGACTTTTAGCTCTTGCTCATTTAGCTTCAGCGACGATAGAAAAAAGTTAGAAAGAATTTACTAAAAGCAGTTTGGGACTGCCTAGCTTCCTCTTCATCACAGAAATTGACTTTTAGCCAATGCTTCACTCCCGTTGGCTTCTATTACATAAGAATTAATTTTGCCTGGCACGGTGAGCCAGCCCATACTTAAGGTATAATATTCTCAGATGTTAGTAGTAATTCATTTATATCGTGTCTATTAAATAGACTTAAAGCTATCCTGAATTTAATTGGTAGGCCAATTTTTTATACCACTGACTGGTGAATCACCATATCCTTTTCTAAGTTAAAACATATCTTATCAATGTTACAACTACAGATGCTGCTTTGCATGCTGACTGTAAATGAGGAAGAGTTATCACAAAAGACCTTAAAATAGATCTTTCTCTAAATATCTAACTGAAGATAAGAATGTATTTTTTTAGTTGGGGCCTTTGAGACACTGGTGAAATATTCATTGCATAAACCGTTTATTTCCCGATGAATAAGTTAAACTACATGTCTGATGTCACTTCCACTTTTGAAACTGAAATTCTATAATTTTTTGCTCTATCTATGTCAAGTATGGGCATTATACTATAATGTTGTATTATAAATTATTACATATAATATACATGCTATACCTATTGCATTATAATTAAGAGCGAGTTCTCAATTTAATGTGCAAATAATAAAGCACTGATAATGGTCTTAAATGGTCTTAAGTGATCCTTTATCTGTATACATATTTCAAAGTCTTACACACCCACAAATACAAACTTTGTTTCATTTATTGGCGTTCCAGGTAATTCCATAATTTATTTGCGGTGAATGAAATAAACCACCCCATATACACACACGAGAAAGTACATATTTATACATCGTAGAGAGAAATAATCTTTTCCAGAAAACTTTTTGACAGAGACAATGATTCTAAACAGGAAGCAGATGTTAGGCGGATGTCTTAATTACAAGTTTGAGCAGAGCCTTCCTCCCGACTGCAGAAGACGCAATCATTTTCCCAAGTTTTGATGAAAAGTTTTCCCAGCCACTGTACTTTGCTTATCTTCAGTCTCTCAGCAGAGCTATAAAGTACGATATTTCACGCTGGGTTTGAGACTGAATCTTTAGCACTTAAAAAACTCTCCTGGGAGTTACTTTAACATACAAATATGTTGAATACTACGGAAATGTTTTAGAGTATTCTAGTTGCCTTTGTCATTAATTTCTAGCTTAATGTCTCTGTGGTCAAAGAAAATACTATAAATTAATTTATTTCAAGTTTATTGAGACTTGGTTTACATGACTCATATTTTGGTTAAATTTAATGATCTCTTTAGTGTACTTAAAAGAATGTGTATTACACCAGTGTTGGCTAAAAGATCATAGTTGGGTAGATAATGGCTAGATAGATTTACACTATTTTATAAGTAATATAATTATACCTATAAACATGCCATTTATTCTTAATTTCCTTTTCACGTTGATGTTTTTTTTCCCTTGTCAAAGTAACCAAATGAGGAGGCCACTGGATAAGGTGGCACTAATGCCTTCACAGCCTATGTAAGCAAAAGGACACCTCAGCCAGCGTCGGCTCCGGTGAACGCCTCACGGGTAAGAACAGTCGCATGGGGCCAACAGGGCTTCTCAAGCAAGGTGACAGCTTGAGCCGCAGCCAATCAAATCATTGCCTTGCTCTGCGTGAGCATCTTCTCTGCAAAACCTCTCACCTAGCCTCTGCCGGGCGTCGGTCCTCGCTATTCCCAGGTTGGCACTGACCCATGCCAGCTGATGCGTGCTCAGATGAACTCCTGAAGAGTTCTGTGTGCCTCATCTCTTAACACCCTCTTTAAAAATTATTGATTTTACTTTAAGAACATTATTTTCACTAATCTCAGAAACTACATGTTCTTGTAAAGAAAATAGATGAACAAATTATGATCCGAAAAACAAATTACATAAACTCTTACGACCGAAGAATAATTTCGCTGCTAACTTCCAATTTTTTTCCTTTTGTAAACATCCACGCGTACATGATTTAGTAAAAAGAAATTATACTAGACAGCTTTTTTCAAGTGTTATTACCACCAATACAATTCTGTGAATATATTTCTATGACAACCCGGATTCATGTAATCATTCGTAATGGGCACATATCATTTCATATGAATTTAACACTCTTCTCTCCTTTTACAAAGATGTATAATGAGCCAAGACAAAAGAACAGGATCCTTAACTAAAGCGTGAGGCTACTTTTTAATATGTACGTGTTTGTGTGTGTGTGTACTTTTGTAGTGTTGATTGCAACGAAGCCCGTTTTTTAAAACATAAAGGTTATACGAGTTGATATGTCTGTTTCCTGATTCCTTAAGAAAATTATATTCTTACATAATTCACCCCTAAGGCACTGTGTTTTCTTTAGTCGTATTCCTCAAGTCCCTTTAACTCCCTCTCCTTCTCTGGGGTCTGAGGTGAGGCCAGCTCATTTCAGAGTTAATACCACAGGGAACACAGCTGAGAAGATGCAGTGAGAAAGGAACCGGAGGATTTATTAGTTTTTGATTCTTTGTAACTGAGTGGTAATTCTGCCGATGCCATGCCTAGCAACTCCTTGTGGGCTGGGAGAAGAGGCGTGTGTCACTAGAAGAAATTGAATATGACTGACTGGTGAAAACACAGATGACTCTCTTATATGCCATGAAATAAATTTATCTTTTTCTTTTTTTATAGTCAAGAGAGAACGAAGCACATGATTTATCTTAAGAACACCACAGAGCATAACGTTTGTTGGGGAAAAATTCTCTCTTTGGTTTTATGAGAAATTACAAATGTTCTTTAGAGAAAGAAAAGGTTTACACATTTAAGCTCTAATTATTAGATATTAAGGGTTGCTATTTATTGAAACATCAGCATTTAATTTAGTATATTAAAATTTCAGTATTTTCTTAGCTGTTGAAAAATAAGCACATGAACAAACTTAAAATACTAAGAGATTATTAAAAAATGATAATCTAGCTGACATCGTTCTTTAAGATTTGTTACTATTTCTTTAAAAAGTGATTAACGATCATTTTTAAAGTGATTCACATAGTCAGTCATCAAACCACAACTCTGTCCAAGTTTTCGGTCCCACCTTGACTTTTGTGATGTTTTTCATGAGAGGAAAAGTCAGTTGTAACTTTTAAGTACCAGGATCCTTATCTTAAATCTCCCTTGTGACCACATAAAGTTGACTAAAATGTGACTAGATGATGGGTCCACATTTTGAGAGAATTAAAAGCTAACCGTAATCGTTAATGCCTCTCGCACAAATTATTGGCTTTGAAAGGGGGAGATTCAAAGAGTGATATTATTTGCACAATACCAGATAATAAGCTATTTCTTTCTCGGTGGGAATTTGTTGTCGGGGAAACACGAAAATGAAATAATTGCAATTGCAGTGAGACACGGAAGCTTCTATATTTTTTATGTAAATCGTATTTGTCAGAAGGAGTGACAGCAGACAAACGTGATTCTTTTCAGTGTTGAGAGATGGTGATGGGGTCCCCTAAAATCCTACTATAATTACTTATCATAAAACAATTTTATGCTAAAATGAAGTAAAAGATGAGCAAATATCAAATTTCTGAGTAATATACTCTTTGACATATATATATATATTTTTTTTTTACTTGCATTCTCTATATTGTTAACATGCAGAAAAGGATCCAAATCTGAAGTCGCCTATTATGAAATATCCAGAGGAAGTCGGTACTAACATTTACATGAGACTTACATAATGGAAATTACATTGTGATACAACTTCAAAGATTATTCTTCTCATTTGAAAACATAAGGGCCGTAAAGATTGTGCAATACACTCTTCCTCTCCGTACGTTTCAAGAGCTACACACCAGTCCTTCCATAGGATCTGTCACATGTTCTATGTGAATTACATTTCCATGTCGTTGAATCTCAGATTGCTTCTGATTTTGACAATTTCAAATGTTACATGGGCGAACACTCTTAGAAAGTTTTTTGTTAATACATTCAAAGAAGTAGAATAGTCTGTCCGAATATGTTTAAAAAATTATTCATTGCTATTGACAATTTTTTTTCAAACGTACCTACTTAAACGCCTACTATCAGCGTAGAGTACGTGAGAATGGGTGCTTCCCTGAAAATCATCATTCTTACAAACTGGGACAGAAAATAAATATCATCTTCTTTTTAATATGTCTTTGATTTCTAGTGTTTGAAGACAATGGTAGCTGGCTTACGTATTTGCTGAATTTAAATTCTTACCAGGCCTTTGACTTTCTTCGTGGAGAAAAGGGAATAATGGGAGAATCTAATTTTCTCACACCGAGGTCTCCAAGCCACTGAAAAACCATTTTCCTATCAAGATTGTCATATATTTCTTGGTGATGTTTATGAATATATACAATCACCATACCCTTCTTATCTTGTTGGGGAGAGTTCATTTCTCCCTGAATTCTATCAAAACGACAAGGTAGATGTTTTCTATAATGAAATTCTTTTCCCCGAAGCGAAACTTTGTATTGAAAACTTCTTTCTCTTTGTATTATTTCACTTTTATTGTATTCCGTTGGCTTCATTATGTCATTTCCCCCCATTTGCTTGCCTTTTTTTTTTATAGAGTTTAGCTTGTGCTGGAATTTACTGTTAAATGGCATTAAACGAGCCAATTCTAAAATTCCCCTTGGTCTCCAAGAGAATTAAATCTCCCTACTTTTTAATTTGAGATTATGTCTGATGTGCACAGTGTGTAGCCAAGATTTCATGGCTTCCTACCTTTTCCTTCGTTTGGATGTTTTTGCATCATGGGATGTCTGTTAATCTTGCTCCCTCGTCTCATAAAAGCTCTTTTTTCTTCCAAATAGTCCAGCAGCTTATAAGGATCTTTATTATCTGGCCCCCACGTCACTTTTTTTACGTCTCCCCTCGCTGTCTCGGTGCCTGATTTTCTGGAACCATTACCAGCGCCCACAGAGTGCCACGGGTTCTCTCCTCTCGAGGCGTTTATACACGCGTATTTATTGATCTGATCGAAGCTCCATTCCACCACTTTTTCCGATTAAAATATAAATTGACTCAACTCATTGTCACTTCTCCCCTGTTTTTTTTTTTTTTTCATTCCAAACGTTTTCCCCACAGGACTTGATTTTCAGACACTCCTATATGTTCTCATAGTACGCTCTATGTTTTTTTTCTGTTTACATTTGAATGAATTGTCCTCAAATGACTCTTTTCTCATGTCTGTCGTACGAGATTTCAGATTCTAGAACAGTCGTTGCGTTATTCAGCTTTGGATCTCATACTAAATCCTAACCTCTGGCGTATAGACGTGCTTAGCAAATTCTTTGTTAAGTATTTAACGCGTACCTTATAAGGTAAGGAATTTATTCTTGAGCAAGCCAGGTAGAGTATTTTGCTGCGAATGACAAATTAAGAAATAAAAGGAGAAAGTATATATGTATGTATGTACGTACGTACGTATGTATGTATGTATGTATGTATGTATGTATTTTGGCTGCTAATGGCCCTGGTTACATGCTCAGTCACGTTTAGAAGCTCAGCAGGCGCACACCATGTGAAAACTGCCCTGTGGACAGGGAGAAGGGAGGACTTTAACTGGCAAGTCAGATAGACTGTCCACCTGTCCTTGGTGGCTATGCAACGTGGCCCCAGAAACACTCATCACTGTTATTTCTAAAAGCTTGATGTCTTTCCCGACATCATTTACCAGAATGAAATCTGCTTGCACCTCCATCACCATATCGTTCTGAAGAGAAGTACTGGGCAGGCGCATAATTGCAAGAAATTGTCTGCCATGCTCGAGATTTTGCTGCAGAGGAGGTAGGAAAGCAAGCCTCTGGCTTAAAAGATAATGGAGATTAAAAGATGCTCTTTAGGAAAAGAAAGCAAGTAGCAGCCATTTATCACACACTTAAAAATTGAAAGAGTAGTTCTCTTCTCACTCAGCCGAATGAATAAATTAAGCACCGAAGTCTAAGAAATATCCTTTCTTTTTTTTTTCCTTAGAGACGGCTTATTTCCAAGTGCACACCTGAGAGGAGCCGCCATCCACTTCTGCACACAGGTAATCACCTCCATCCTGGCAGAGGGCTGAAGGAGCGGGCTGGTTTGGGCTCATGGAGAAAGCGCATCCCTTCACGGTGGGATTTGCCAAACCCCTTGGCGGACAAGTGCCATGTTGGGAGTTAGGCCTCAGCTTAAGTGCAGGCTCCGCACCAACGTGCTTCGTTTCCAGTTTCATCACTGCCTTACGATGAGACTCTGGTGGGTGTCTTACCTTCTCTTTACTCGCTGGTAAATTGAGTACTAATAACAGCTCCTGCGTCACTGGGCCGAGAGGGGACGAGATAAGATGAGGCATTGAACGCAATGCCTGGTATGTGGCAAGCATTTCATACCTGTGCATGATGCAGATGATTGTGACAAGCAGCAGCTGGGTCTGCATTTCCTGGTGTTTCCCACGCGTGTCCCTATGAAGTGCCCGTGAGTTCTGCGTACGAGCCTTCACCCACGAGAGTTCCAGTAACATGATGGATCGCGGATCAATATTATTAGATGTAGGGGATTCTAACTCTTTCTATATTGTCATGAATATTTCAGTGTGGCTGTAAGAATAGCAAATAACGCATTTTCAGCTGTGGTTTGATTTCAGACACTCCTGGATGTTTTTTACAGCGCGACTTCTCATTGATCATATTAAATGCACCCATGGCCTGATTTACGGATTCTCAGAACTTATCTTTCAAGGTAATTGTCAGGAACAAATCGGTGTCTGAACCAGAGCGATTCTTTACCTACTGTGTGTAGGACACGTCTGAGGCTTCGTCGAGAACCGAACTGAGCTCACATGCGTCTCTTCATCTGGGCAGCAACAGGGTTAACAGGACTGGCTGGACCGTTATTTATTCCCTTGTTAAGATTTTGCACATAACACTCAGGGACGCAATCATGAGGCCATTAGAATGAGCGAAGCTCTCATTATTAACAGTCTCCCAACCAAGATTTATACATTTGTAATTGTCACAGAGCGTGATTGTGGTTCCTAACACTATGTGGCACTTGGGGCACGCGAGGACAAATCTGCACTGTAAATACAGATTTCTTAATCTGTGGGAGAGTGGGGAGCAGCTCTGGAGTTTATTCCTGCATGTGTTTTTTTTTTTTCTTTCCCCCTTCTCTCCTTTATCCAGGGCCCCAGGGTCTGAGAATCTCTTAGAAAGTACCGCTCTCAGGCTAAGGTTTCGCCCTGGCTCTCTCACCCGACAAGGTCAGTAGCACCTGCAGCAGAGCTCAGTCTGCTTGTGCAGCCCTCGGACGTGGCCATGCTCCTTCAGCTCCTGGGCGAGTGATGCCCCAGACATACCTCCTTCTCCTTTGGAAATCTAAGGGTTTGGCCCTTGGAAACGTATTTACTAAATACTTGCCTGGAAACGCTACCTCTGAGTTACCTGCTCTTAGGGGTGCCGGTCTCTGCCTTTGTCACAGCAAAGGTGCCCTGCCCCATCACGTGTCTCTGTATCTCCTAGACTCACGCCGCTGTCCACTCGAGATCCTTAAGAGGAAGGCGAATTGCACAGTAAAACAGCATTTGTTGTCTTCTCTCTATTGCGCAGGATTCGTTAAAATTGTTTCAGAATAGGCATGAAAAGAATGTCTCCCAGGACCGATCGATAAAAATAATAAAAGTCCCCGTATTGTTTATTGTTTAATATTCTGTATGTTACGGAGTTTTGACTTTTCACAACCTTTCTGGCTGGGGAGAGACCGTCCTTCCCAGGGCTCACCAGTCATCGGAGATGGCGAAGGGCCGAGCCTGGAGCGTGCCTGCGCTCACCAAACTAAGCGATCTAGAGTTGTGCCTCCTCTGTCGCGTCTGTACACCCGCAGAAACGATGTCCTCTGCTCTAATGATCCCAGGGTGGGGGACATTCAGCTCCCGGATCACCCCTCTGGCCTGCATCTATTCAAACCACCAAGTCGTAGCTGTTTGCGTGTGTGAAATTCCTGACCTTGGCTTTCCCCTGGCCCTGTCTTTGACTCGTGACCAATGCTGGCGATTCCCCACGTGGCACTGCGTGCATCTGTGCCTCTTGTTTCGAGGGCCTGTGAATATGATCAACTTCCTCTTTGGGAGCCTCCCCTGCATCTTCTCTCAAGGCTGCACCAGACTATTATGGAGAACAACACGGAACAGTCACCAAACTCAGTCTGAGCAGATGCGTCACGGACAAATCCCCTTTCACATGTCAGAGAGGTAATTTCTTCTCACTGGATCTATTTGCTTCTCCCAGAATGATCTTCTCTTTGATTTTGAGTGGGATAAGGCCCAAGCTTTCTCCACTCGAGGACACATTCAAGGCTAGTATGAACCATGGAGTTAACTGGATGCGTATCCCTGTGTGGTGGCTGGTCAGGGCCATGGGCCAACTGCACTCATGTCACTTCAAAAGCGGCGACTCTCAGATTGTGGACTTAGGCACCTGCTCTTTGATGGGCCCTCCCTATAGGTTAGCTTTTGGGAAAAACACATCCCTTTAGGAGAAAAATAAATTAAGAAAAAATTGTATCCACATTGATCTACACTTCAAAACCTGAAGTAAAGGAGAAAGTAAAAACTCAACCGTCTCATTAACTTGATTCTTTATAAGAAAACTTAAGTGGAACACTTATTATTTACTGAGATGTCAAATAACTAATAACCTCTGCATGTTTCTTTGCATTTGATTGGCTTATATTCATTATTATAACTATGAAGGACGATGGCATCTCCTTGAAAATAACATTTCTTTCCAAAATTGTTTTTAGCCTGAAGAAAAATCACACATAAAAAGTCAAGCCGAGAAAGCATTTTACTTTGGATGTAAAACGGTTATATGACTCTGCTAAGAATCTTAAAAACCTAGAAAACGTCTTTTTTTTTTTCAATAAAGAGAGTTCTTAAAATACAATATTTTAAGAAGTTTTATTTTTAAAGAAAAGTATTGAGAAAAAACTACTTATAATCTTAAGTAAACATAGTTTACTCAGAAGTCACGTTCATTCTTTCACAATATTTATTTGCTGAAATCCATGCATTCTTGAAATCCATCAATAGTGAGTTGTAAATGAAATACGCTCCATACTTCACTACCTAAATATAAAAGCAAGTAGCTACTTGTTTTATTTTATTTGACCATTATTGTGAATTTTTCTACATTTGCAAAGAAAAGATTGAAAACTAAATCTAGTTAACCTTATTTATCCCAATCTTTTATCAGTAAGTAGAAAGTTGAAAATATAAATAAGTACATAATTTTTTTTTCACTTTGCCTCGCTCATTCCAGATAATTACATTTCTCATCTTTTCCTAAATCGGCTCAGTCTAAAAGGCCTTTCCCTAAAATCCATCATCAATCTTACTTCGCTTTCTAATGCTCCGCAGGAAGGACTCCCATCAGAGCGAGGAAATCTGGGTCGTAATTGGCATTGACAATAAGCAGGAATAATAAGAGATTTGTTCGCCTCTTTCGTAGCAATGGGAATGAAAGTTTGAGCTGCTCTAGAGATGCTGAAATGTGATCGTTCTCCAGGAGAGGGTGGGGTGTCTTTTCTGCTCTCATTTGCAGCATGTCGATTCATTGGAAGCTTAAACATATTCTTCACACGTAAAAGATGGATGAACTCAATGCTCTCTGCAGAGTGACACTTGAGTAGAACCGTGGCTAATGAAGAAATATTTGGGCTTATTCAGAGAGTTGGCACCAGCAATGTTTCTCTGGATTGATACGCAGATGTTTTTAATATGTCCTGTAGTACGCATAAAAGATATAAGTGCATTTGAAAATAGAACACAAGACATAGTTATGTTTCAACAACTTTCTGTTTCTCCACACCCTGGGGCAGGTGACGAACTCGTGACATTATTGAAAAAGTATTTCTCCAGGTAGTATTCATCATCGCTCACAGGTTTACATTTCATGCATGCAACCAACAAACGAACGAGAGGATCGCTATTTATTGTGAAGATTTAGTATCCTTTTTCCAAACTGTTCTTTTAGAAATTTCTTAAAATACATATCAAAAAATTGATTGCTTTACATTGTCTACTTTTTATGATATTGTTCCACTCAAAAATGTAAACTAAAAATTAATTTAACATTTAGAATAGAGCAAGAAGAGACTCAAACTAGTAAAACTGCATCACAGACATTAAAGGAACGATCTCTAATAAATACTGTGCCCACCCCAAATCCGAAATAACTGAGGCTCCTGACAAATGTGTTCATTTCTTTCTGGATGCATCTGCTGGAAGATTCCAGAAATTTTTTACCTAAAATCCAATTTGAGAATGTATGTTCTTCAAAATCCTTTAGGGTCTATCATTTCTACAGGAAATGAGAAAATAGTTTGTATTTCCTATAACAGGTAACATTTAATCTTGAAATTCGGATCTTCACTTAGATTCACGGTCTCTGACTTAGTTACATTATTTGTTATTCGAGAAGTTGGTCATTAACAGACTGAAATTGATTTTCCTGAGAAAATTGAAAGTACACAGTCACCTTAATATCTGTTGCAGATTTAATCTAGAAATGGCTCTGGAGCTGTCTATGGGTACATAAAGTCAGCCTGTTTATTTATTGCTGAAGAACGTTCACCTGAGTGAAATCGTGAACCAACAATAACCAGGACTGACTCCATCGTTTATCTGTCTCCAGAGGTTCCAGACATCACAGGTTTGCCATCACGACCGGAAACCCGCACTTATAAAAACGTCCTGTCGCTTTTTCACGGTCGTAAAGATTAAGTTGTTTAGTCTCTAACGACTAGAGTCTATAACTAATAAAAATAACCAGACATTTCAGCTCCCACTAGTACTTCGAAAGACTTCCAAAGTATTTCTGTGAAAAAACACTTAATGTCAATGGAATTACGTGAAACCGACATCTGAGTGCATAGCTGAGTTTCCAAGAATCTAAGAAATATATCAAAGCGGGCAGGAGACGCATGCTGATATGAAACCAGACGCCTGCATATCTTAAGGAGAAAAGCCCAAGAACAATAGAGTTTTAGTTTTAACTGTCAAAACCACAAGGAAAAGATCACTATGTGTGAGACACCCACGGAAACTCGAGGCATTCAAACGGGCTGCACCTGGAAGGCAAAGGGACATGTGGATAGCAATCAATCAATCATTCAATCAATCAATCAAACACAGCCGGCCTGTTTCCGTCAGAGCACGGAGTGGAAATTTTCGGATGGTATTACTAGTATTAATAACGCACTTTTAGAAATTTTAACTATTGCCTATTGTAACAAAAAATTTCTGATTTGAGTGTGTATATATAATATCCACTAAAATTTCAGTTAACAGATATATAGAGTGTATAACTTCCAAGCTGGTAGAGGAGAAAAATATTGAATAAGATGGAAAACACCAGTAGTAGAAAGGGAAAGAAAAAAATAAGGAAGGAAGGAAGGAAGGAAAGAAAAATAAATGAAGTAAAATGTTTTCTTAATATATTAAAAAAATCCAGAAAGTAGGAAAGTAATTTAAAGAATAAACAAATAGTAAAAAATAAAATGATAAAATAAATCCTAATATATTAGCAATAATCATAAACATAAGCAGATTTAAAATATCCAGCAAAAAAAAAAAAGAAAGAAGGTGAGATTGGATGAAGGAATATGTTATTTATACAAAAACTTGAACAAACGAGCACAAAATATATTAAAGAAAAATCTGAAAATATTTTAGGACAAAATTAAGAAAATATACCTATGCATAAAAAACTGATTTGAGACAAAAGAGTTTTATATAAATGTTTATTACAGAAAAGTAAAAATATTCCATGTTTTAGAGACAGACATATAAAAGAGACTAAAAAATCCAGAAATAGGAGGACAGCACCAGCATGAAATCTTTATACTTGAGAAAAGCTGAATTGCATATCTGTGGGAGAAAAAGTGGATATTCGATATACGTGCGAGGTAAATTTATAATTCATATGAAAAATAGTATCAGATTATTATTTCACAAAAAAATGAATTGATCAATATAATCTAAACAAGAAGTTTGTAAATTTAAAAATCAATTTTTAAACGAACCTTTCGATGTTTAGTTTTATTTGTAATCTTGGCTAGGCTGTGTTATCAAGTGAATTAATCAAACATGAATCTAATTGTTGCTGTGAAGATATTTTGTAAATGTGGCTAACTAACATCTACAACCAGTTAACTTGGTTAAAGTAAAGATCCTGTATATCTCTCTGGTTTTGTTTTTCTCTAGAGAACTGTAACTAATCCAATGCTAGATGATGTAATTTTATGACCTTATAAGGATGCATTTCGTATATACACTATAGAAAAGTATAAATCAGAAAGGATTCGGTAGACATTTTTTTCTGACATTAAAATTATTTTTCTGTATGTCAGAAGCTACGAAAATGATAAGGAAAAAAAATATTCAAAAAGAAGATACTGGGATCAAATTTAATTAATTAAATATATAATTTATGTATTGTCTTTTTGTATAATCTTTTAAGATAAAACTAAATATTTTTAAAAGTACAGAAAAAAGAAAACCTGAATGTCAGAAAGAAAATGCCTACGAAATTCTAAAAATGTATAATTAATTAAGTCAATGATTTAGCTTTCTTAAAGGTTGCCATTAAAAAAATAGTTTCTGGGTTACATTATGTACATTCTAAACATTAACTTATTGTTTGCGTGGACACGTTATCCAAAGCAGCAGCTAACCATTTGGAATTGAGTCCAGTATTTTGAAAGTATGCAGAAACATACCAATTTGTCATGCTTTACGTTAGGTAACTAATATGCTATGACACTTGATGAATAGTTGATAATGGATCAAAATTGATTTGTCAGCATTATTCAAGAAACAGTCTTTGGAGTTTTGTTACATTTGTCTCAGAATGACTTTTTGTGGTCCTAAAAAGGGCAAGGAAAGCGTAGACAGATAATTAATACCGAGAGCGAACATCTGTTTAGGAGGCTCTGATATATTAACTTATTTGCTTCTCCTAAAGATAATAGAGATAAAGATGTAGGTAGATGGAGATGGAGACAGAGATAAGATAGAAACAGAAATGGAGATAAATACTATATCTTTCTTCCGTTGAAGGATGCTGAGGCCCAGTGGCCTTAAGCATTGTCCCCGTCATCAAGCGTCTCCCACTTGTCTGGAGTTTTTCAATCCGCTATGAAATATAGCCCCATACTGAACTGTGGTCATAAAGATCGCTATTTTTTACATTGAGATATAATTGCCATATAACTATATTGGTTTCAGGTGTACGATGTAATGATTCAATACTCGTATACATTGAGAAATGACCACCGTGGTTAAGCCTAGCTAACTAGCATCCATCACCAGACACAGTTTTCTTTGTGTTTCTTAAGATCTACTCTCTTAGCAAAACTCAAATATACGACACACTATTATCAGCTCTAGTCACCATGCCACACGTGGCGTCCTCATAACTTATTTATTTTGTAACTAAAAGTTTGTAGCTTTTGACCATTTAACCTTATAATCGGAACCTACCAATTTGTTCTCTGCATCTATGAGTTTTGTTTCGTTTTTAGAGATCATGTGGTATTTGTCTTTCTCTGTCCGAGTTGATTCATGTTGCATAATACCCTCTAGGTCTATCCATGTTTTACAAATGGCAAGCTTTCCTTCTTTTTTATGGCTGAATAATGTAAAGTTTGCTATTGGACTTTCATTACATTTGCATTTATTTGTGTTACATTTATGTGAATTGTGCCCAAGACAAATATATGTGCCACATGCAAAGAGCATGTTTTCTTGAGGCTAAGTCTCAAAAACTTGCCACTGCCGCCCCTTTCCTATTTATTTATTTGTTTGTTTATTTGTTTGTTTGTAATTATTTCTGGGGAGGGAGGGTCCTAGGACAAAACCGTGTGTTAGAACAGCTCAGCTCTCCAAGCCCTGCCTCGGCTTCCTTCTTCACGCTCATCCGAGGCAACTCCGTAAAGATAAAGTTGCGTTCCAGAAACCGGCCGGCCGGCATCCGCTGCTATTTCAGAGAGTTCCCCTTGGGCTCCAGTTAAGGTGGACATTTCTCTAGCCAAAGCTTCGGAACGGGGTGGCGAGAGCAGTTACATGGAAGTATCATGAAACGGGAGGGAGCGGGATGGAGAAGGCGGAGAGGCAGGTGGATGAACGCGGGAGGAGAAAGAGGGGAGGTAAGTGCTTCGCTGTCATTTTAGAGCATGCTATCTGCTCTCGCTCGGCTTGTTTTCCTGAATTTAGAGTGGGCTTTTGGTTTAATATGACCCTTCGGTGGTCATTATTATAGGAATTTTTAGGGTAATTACATTTTGGAGAGCACAACTTTACCTGTGATTTACTGATTTCCAGCTAATTATAAGGTTTTGGGAAAGGGAGCATGATTGGCAGGCTCTGAGTCCCCACAGTGTGCAAATGTGATCACTTTTCCCAATACCTCTGGAGTGAACTGTGTTCCCATTTCCCCCATTCACTGGTATTGTCAATTCAAAAGCAAGATATAACTATGACAAATGATAGCATGTATGGGGAACGTAATGACCAAACCCAAGATTTAAAATGAAGACAATAACGTTGAAAACACACACGCACGCACGCACACACATCTAAGCATTAAACTTGCATTTCGATATTTGTAATTGTCTTATCAAGACTTTGAATTCTTTGAGATAATGATATCATTCTTTCATGAGTAGACTATATTATTTTAGAGAGAATCATCTCCTGTCGTTCCTGGTTTTAAATATTTAAATATTTTTTCTAATAAAAGTAGCAGTTCCTAGGCAGCTGAAAGATGCATAAAGGTAGCCTTAGAAATCACTTATGGCAATTTGAAATAATTTCCTAGTGTGAATACTGCGAGAATAATGTGGTTGTTTCTCTTTAAGTAAAATCGAGTGTGAGCGGTACATGTGGTCTATTCAAATGAAAGTTTAATTCAGGAGACCCGCCTTTGCATTAGCCGGCAGCTTTCCAAGCCTGAACAGGGACACTGAAAAAGGCGAAAACCGAAGACTTGGCTCCAACCTCATATTTTAATAATATCACATGAAAAATCATCCATTTTCAAATATCCAAATCCCAGATGGCCTATTCAGTTCTCTGAAAAGGCTGCCTTATAAGTCTTTTTATCTTTAATTGGAGAACACGGTCTCTTTTTGATGTGATAAGCATATATGAACACCCTCCAATTCACAAATAGGTTGTATTTCGAAGATTGTTTTAATAAATTGAATGTTTGGAGCTTGTAGCCATTTCCCCTGGAGACAAGTTGTAACATGATGTTTGATTCCTATATCAACCATAAAAAATGAATTTTATCCATTGTGTGACTGAATCATTATAAAGAGGAGAATGTGATATTGTACGTAAGATAAATCTTGTCATGATATAAACAATTCTCTTACTTTGTTCTGACAATATTTTTACAGTAATTTCATGTACACTCACACCAAACTCTGAAAATATAAACATAAAACGGCATACACAGCGTCTTGAAGAGCGGATATTCTGATTGATCAGTTATTATCATTTGAGGATTGCAATGTATTTATGCGGACAGTTTTCTCATGGCCTAGCTTTCCGTAGTTAGCCGGCAGCAGTGAAGTCTGTCTTTAAAGAGTCACACTAACTCTGCAAGTGCTTGAAATAATCGGCGTCATCAATCTTACCTCAATTATATTGGGTTGCTCCAGATGCTCTTCCCAGCTCACTTCTTCTGGCTGAATTCCCTCTACCTGGTGATCTCATTGATGTAAATTTCTTGTATGTTAATTACTTACTACAAGAAACCCTAAGAATGTGCGACATTGGAAAGATGAGACTGGATTACAAGTGTTCGACCACGCGCAGTTGTCATCTTTGCCCCTAATGTCTGCCAGCCGGAGGAAAGGGAGGGGTTAGAACTCGTTGCTCACAGCAGGCGAGGGGCGGAGCCTTGCCAGGCAGAGGTGAGGAAGCCCCTGGCAGCCCCTCCCACTGCGGCTGGACCTGGGGCTGGGGCAGTGATGGGGAGAATCTTTAAATGGAAGAAGAATGTGTGGAGTTATACGATTGTCACATTGGACTTGATCTCAGAGCGACCGAAATGTTATTAATCGCTTGGGGATGCCCGAAAAGGCTGGGGAATCTGCCAGAAAATGCAATCAGAGGGAAGAGGGCCCATAGACGAAGCCTTAAGACAACTTGTAGGAAAAGACAAAAGAATTCTCTGCAGTCGTGCACTTCCCAACACACTTAACCAGTGCAGCTTCGCTCGGAGTTCTTACCTCTGAAACTCAAAGAGAGAGAAAGGAAGACCCTCTGGGCTTCCCCCTGGGTCATCGTCCTCGAGGGTCTCTCGGGTGCAGTCAGGGTGTCTGTCCATGGACTTTATTTCCTGCACTGGCCTTGACTTGCTTTACTGGTTGGCATCTCTCTTGGTTCTTCGCAAAGTGTTTACGTCTTACCGAAGAATTCATCATCTCCTCCCTAAGCCATCGTAAAAAGCACTCACATGCAGATTCTGCCCTTCCATCCAATCAATCTTCCCCGGTAAGGTCAAAATCGTCTTCACGAGAGTTAGGTAGCATAATTGAACATTCTCCAATGAGTAATTACCAAAAATAAAAAATTAAAAAAAAAAAAGGTAAAAGTTCTTCTATTTTGAATACTAGAAAATTAAACCATTTTCTCATCATATGAGCATTACGTAATATGATCGATATTCATATTGCCATAATGGATTTTTCTATTATATATGCATTTAACGTGAATACTTAAAACACTTGAAATTAATCGATTTTAGTGTCTCCATAGTAAAATATTTGTGGGACCTGATTTCCAAGGGCAGCTTCACATATTTAAATATAGAATTTCTATAAAAGTTGTAAGAAAATAAACAAACAAAATTCTTCCTCTGAAAGCTTGTAAGCTAGAAGAACAATCTGGCTGCTGGTGAAAATGTTGCATACCACCTGGGGAACTAGCTCCTGAATTTCACTGTAAACAGGAAGTCAAAAAATTGAAGAAGTTATGAAAAATGTATATTTTTTGGCCAGACCTGCAGGGATCCTGACATAGCAGGACCTGCGTTTCTGACAAGCACCCTGGTCGTTCCTGGGCAAGAAGAAGTATCATCCATCTTATGCCTTTCGTATTATCTTCCTGACACCCTTGCTGCTTTCCCTCACTGCTTTAATTGTGGTTCAAAATTACAGGATGCACCTGTATTGTATTTTAATTAGTCATTATCCATTCCTCTGCAATGGGTATCTTATATCCCTAGCACAGAGAACAACGATTTGCACGTCGTAGACAGACGATAGGTATTTGTCGTCTATGTGAACGACAGAAACTGACAAACCAACCAAAGCCAATCTCTGCATGATTGTTTTCTAGTTTATTCAAATTGTTTCAAAATTTTAATGTAAATATAGACTATTTGTCTATTTTAGGCTCTCAATGCCAGGCAATTAAGTTATCAAACTGCCCGTGAGTAGTAGAGAAAGAAACATTAGCATGTAGAAGCAGTTACGTAAGCAGCCTTTAGAAATGATCAAACTCTTTAACCACGAGGAATCAGACGCCCAGAAACATACAGGCCTCTCCTGGTCTCAAGAGCAGTGAATCCAAGGTCCACATCTCTGCTTCACAGCTCGATGCTGCTCTGAAGGTAGCTTCAGTTCGAATCAATGAATCTACATGAAACATCCAGAGTTCGGCCCCAGTTTAAATTCCAACACTATTGAATTCGACAGGCAGAATCCCAGCCTCCTCTTAGTGTTCTTCATACATTTCCTTTCCTGTTTTGGTGGCCCTCTTCCAGGCCTGGACTCAGTGGATCTTAAACGTTCCCTTCCACATAATTTATCAGCAATAAGCTTTCCTTTTAACAGACACGTATGGACCAGCTCTTACGTTCAAGGGTCAAAAAAATGATGCTAATTGTTTTATTCATTGTAAATTGCCGTAATTTAATGAAAGAAATGATATTTGCCACATCCATTTCTGATCATCTTCTCTGTTTAAGGACTTTAGAAGCATCGCTGCATTCATTCCTCAGTACAGGTCTGTAGTAAATATATAACCCCATACAAGACATAGATGGGGTCAGCGACATTCGGACAGGGCTCACTTGCAATAATAATCTGCAAACTGGCATTTGTATTTTTGTCAATTATCGAACTTGTAGATCGTCCTTCTTCAAGTGACGTTAGGCAAATGAGAGCATATTTTGCACGAAGGCAAGTGTTCAGCTTCAAGTAGCAGAGTCAGAACTATTAATTTTTGTTGTTTACTGGGAAATTTATGTCTGGAACTCTCCCGGGTTCAACTTGCAAATCATATTCCCCGGCGTTTCCTGGGTCACGGACTATGCATCCAGGTTTCACTGACGCTTGGGGAGCATCAGAAGGCAGTGCTTACCTTCCATCCTCACCTTACGTTTCCTTAGAGTCTATTTTCCCTCCTTCTTCTCTGACTTTAGTTTCCTGGTGCCTTTTCTCAATCACAGGTTTTGCAAAAAAAAGTTTCATACATCAGTCTGGTTCCAGGATGTCACATATAAAGGAAATGCCTGGCCCAAATGCACTCTAATTATGTAGCCATCAGCAGCTCTTAATAAAATACTATCTCCTCTCCAACATTATGACACTTCAAAAATTGCGGGAAACTCTATTCTGCTTTCATAAAACTAGTTAGTGGATTATCTTCCTTCTCATCTAAGAAGATGGCTTTTCTGATGTGATTCCTTTCCCGAGGGCTTTTCGCGACATAGAGTCAACTTATTTCAACACCGCCTTGCCCAGACCTCCCAAAAAACCTCTTACCTGAACTTAATTAATTGGTTTTTCTTCCCCTCTTGGCCCACTAAATCTGTTCTCCTTTTCTTCTCATCCCTGATTAATGAGGACAAGTGATACGCATGCATTCTCACAGTGGCAATAAAACTCCTAAGTATTTATAAATAGCTCATGATTCATTACAGCTCGGTGTTGTGCAAACTTCGCTCAGATGCTCCTGAGTTTCCACGGCACCGGGCTGGACCAGCTGAGCATCGCGAGATGAAGACAGAGCATCAGCGCCCTGCTCTGTCTGCGGATTATATATTTGATATATAAATTGCAGTCACTGCCCAACGCGCTTTCTAAAAGCAACGCTCTCTCAGGCTTTCTGGATTGAATCCAACACTCCCATAGATGGCAATGTTTTTCTGTGTCCGGCTTTTTCTATCCCAGAAAAGGTAATACGCTTGCTTTCCCCCAAAGCCAAGGGCGAGAACCACTACATTGGTTACTTGATGTCTCTCTGAACACAGAGACCAGAGGTCCAGAGGCCACCTGCGTTGTGGTCCTCTTTTTCACTATGTGTCTACTTGGGCGTGGGTCTCTATCGCCTCTGACCTGGGGAGAAATCCCTCCCGCTCAATGTAGCAAACTTAGCTTCTATTAGCACAGTGTCTACAGCCTCTGCACAGAAGTGTCCTCCAAACCGTCTGACTTATGGAGACATCAGAGTGTGTGTGTGTGCACGCCTGCGCGTGTGCGTGCGTGTGTGTGTATATGTGCGTGTGTGTTGGGCTGAACGTCCTGGGAGGTGTGAATACCCATAAAGGGAAGCGAATAGAAGCAAATCCTCTACAATCAAATTCCATATGGAGAAAATAACAGAGCATCTCCGTGGTTGATAAGTTAGAAGTAGAAAGGGGTGGAGTTTTACATCGTATGTGTCTAAATGCGGATAACGCGACGTTGTGAATTGTCTCTGACAACAGGGTTAACTCGATTTTGCTTCACATGCAGCACCTCCAGCCTCTGCTTGGAATATAGGAAGCTAAAAAAACACTGTTCCCGCCCTTCCGCAAACACGACACAAAATCCTGGAGAACCTACGAAAATCACAGCTTCCCTCCACCTGCGGGAGAGCCGAGGGCAGGACACCCGACTGGGGAAGGACCGCACATCTCCAAGGAGGTGAGTGGTGCCCCCTTGCTTACCTGGAGCAGACCCAGATGCTGTGTGTGCTGGGGACGTAATTCTGCTAAAACTTATAGTGAATCACTTCAAGCCCAGTGCGGGCCAGGGCGAGAGTGAAGGATTCTAGACGCCGTGATCACAGGGCAAGTGGTACCTGCTCACAGCCTTTTCCCCACTGACCCCATCCCAGTTCATCGTGAGACAGTCAGGAATGGAGGCTGAGCGAGGAATGGAAGAAAATCTTTGTGAGAGAAGCACGAGATGGACCGGTGGCGACCAGGGAATAGCAAAGTCTCACCCCACTCTCTCCTTGACAGCGAAGGTGTGTGATCCTGTTCTGTCCTTGCGACCGAATTTCACGGCTAAGCATCCTAGCGTGCGTAGTACAATGGTCACTGTATAATCTACGTATTCAAGATACGATCAACTGCAGACAATACAAAATTTTTAACGCATACAAGTCGTTTGTTTTGGAATAAAAAATAACATCTATCTGATAACCTGGAAAGACATTTTCGACAGAAATGGCATTTGCTGTCAGACTTCAAGGCAAGGGAGAATCGTTAGAGGCAGCTAGGAGGATGGAATCATTTATCCAGGCCAAAGAGCGCGGAGCCCATTAACCAAGGCGTCAGGAGCCCACGTCGGCCAGGGTGGACAGTAGACAGTGTGCTTTCCGGAGGTGGCGTGACGCCGGCGTGGTTCAGATGCCCCTGAGTTTAGGTCCCGAATCAGTTCGAGGAACGCATATAAGGGCATGGTATCTGGAGCACGTGTGTTTATTAAATAACGAGAAAGTTTTGGTGTTAATTCTTTGGTGGTCAAGAGAGACTGGTGACAACCAGATGTTTATGAAACACATACTGCTAAGTCTACAAAGGTCAGTTGAAGCTTGAACTAGTCCAGTGCCCTAGACGTGAAAAAGAGGCCACCTACGGAAGAGGGCTCTATCCAGGCATTCGTACCTCAAACTGACAGCCTGCAAAATGAACCGTGTCCCCTTCCAGAAGAACGTTAACATCGTTGAAAAATAGCTATTTATTTTTTGAACGTATGTTCTTTCTTCAAAGCCACAGGTACGGAGATAGAGGCGGTCTAAATCTCAAGATCTAAAGAGATCTTGAGCTGCATGTCCAGACGAAGCTATACTCAACCAAACATTTTGAGTACAGCATATGATCAATGAGAACATTCTATTCTCTCCATCTGTTGTAGATCAAATTAGGCTACATGCTTTTTCAAAGGCCTTATTATTATATTATTGTTGATATTATTAACACACACACACACACACACACACACACACACCAGAATCTGAAATTGAAAACAATAGTACTAAATGTGCCTAACACATGCTTGAATAATGTCGCATACACAGGTACAGCAGAAGGAAGAGAAAATTAAGAATCTATACCAAGAGACGAGAGGAGGTGAACAGAATTAAGTAGTCTGATGTGTGTAAAGTGAGTGTCTATTCAAGTCTCTAGGGAGAGAGCCTGCTCTGAAGAGGTGGCCAGGGAGAATGCTGAAGGTGACAGTGCCTTGGGATCCCTCACAGGGGTCCAGCCGATCGAGCCAGGGGTAGGAATACAGGAAGAACCATGCGAGGCCACGAGGTAAACGGTAAGGGAGAGAAGTCACTGGCCAGATTGTTCCATGTCCCAGACCATGGCCAGCAACTTCCTTGTCTCAAGCTGATCATTTACAACACTGGAGAAAATGATCATGAATAATGGCTTGGAGACTTTTTTTTGCAAGGCAACCCTTGGTTGACCTCACAGATTGCAAGGACCTTGTCAGCTTACAATCCCTTACTTTTTATTTTTATGCCTACAGCACCTGCTGGTCCTACGTGGTCTCCCATCCAAGTACTAACCAGGCCCGACCCTGCTTAGCTTCCCAGATCAGACGGGATCGGGCTTGTTCACGGTGGCGTGGCCATAGACACTTGGTGACATTTTGAAAAGAGATTAATGTAAGGAAATGGCAGTAAGGACGTGATGCTCTCTTACTTCTATGACAGTCTTCCAAATTACCTCACACCCCAAAATATTGACTCCTGCCTCTGCGAATCACATTTTACCCGCTGGATGCTGACATCATCCACGATTTCTTAATCCAAATTCCAAATATTCTAAGTATCTTTCAAGTAGTAGGAGATGCTCATGCTTTAATAGCCAAATAATGACTAAGTTAGTAATTTCTGTGCATCTTTGAATTGTACTCGGATCAGATTATTTGGTCATGAATTCAAGAGGAAATTAATAATAAACTGGTTTAATGGCCAAATCACTCTCTACTCTTCAATTAATCAATTTTTCAACTTTTGAAATGCCTCACATGTTCCAAGTACTGAGAATAGATTTGGTGGATAAAATAGTTGTGCCTCCTGCTAGCATCAGAATTTTAACATGCCGGGAGAGGAAAATACTAATGAAAATAATCGCTGAAATAATTTAATGTGGTACGTGCTAAAGAGAAAAAGTATAACAATAACATGAATGTGAAGTTAGGATAAAAAATAATGTTATGCTTAGTCTTCTATAGGAGAATAAGACATTCTGTGTCCATTTGCAGTTGGCGTAATGGTTCCATCGTTACTATGGGATTGGTTATGATATGGTGACAATCAGCAACCCCCACAACACGAGTCTTGTGGTCTAGGTGTTGGAGTTCTGAATTTCTGTTTCTTCCTGAGACAAGATTGAGGATCTGTTTCTTTTGGTGAATTGTCTACTTCATCCCAATAGTGAAATTCTTGGCAAAAATCTGTGTCAAATATTATTTTGTCATTTTCAAGCTACTGGATCGATAGTGATACCATTTCTTTCTTTCCTCTTATCAGTAATTTGTGTTATCTCTAGTGTTTTCTCTAGTGTCTTCAAGATTTGTCCAGCAAGAGATTTAATTATCTCAATAATTTTAAAGAATCAGTTTCTGGTTTCCTTTCTTTTCTATTGTGCTCTATGCTCTATTTTATTGTTTTCTGCTCTTTATTGTTAGTTCGATCTCTCTTACTTAGATTTTGATTTAATCATCTTTTTTTATCTTTGGAACATTGAAATTTGCATCATGGATATTAGTGCTCTTTTTTTAATATAAGCATTTAAGTAAAAAAAAACTAAGAATTACTTGAATGACATTTAACGAATTTTGACATGTGTTTTATTCTCATTTATTTTAAAATAATTTCTAATATGCTTTGACATACACATCATTTAAAATGTGTAATTTCATTTCCAAATATTTATATATTTCATAACAAATATTTATGTAACCGATTTATGAGTTAGTTTTGTTTTGGACAGAAGACATATTCTGTGTGGTTTCACTACTTTAAATACAGGTCAGTTACCTGCTGTGAGAGGCCACTGTGGCTAGGATTGGAGGACGGTCTCTAGGTGATGAGAGAGATCCCTTAAGGCAGGAACAGCACAGAGATCTCAGTCCTACACCTGCAAAGGTCTGGGTTCTGCCAACGACCTAAATAGACCTGGAACGGGACTGTGAGACTCAGGTGAGCTTGCGTTTCTGGCCCATGCCTTCAACTTAGCTTGGTGAAAAACTGAGCAGAGGACCCAGTCAACCTACGTCTGAAACCTGGCCCTCGGAAGCCGGGGTGATAGATGTGCGTCGTGCTGTTTTAAGCAACTACTTTTGTGGCGATTTGTTACGCAGCATAGAAAAGCAATGCAGTCTTCCCGCATCCTCTCCTGCGCTAGGTACTTACATTCCAGAGGCATGGTCAGCAATGCCTGTGGAAGTACAATGCCCGTCCTGAACGAGGAATTTTACCAAAAAAAAAAAAAAAATTTCACGTGAAAATGTACATCTGGGCTTTGCATAAATCTCAAATACTCAGACAATGCGAATGGAATATAATCATTGGTGATTTAGTACAAGATACTACAATCTAGTTATTTTCTAACTTCATGTTTTATAATTGTTTTATTTCATTAGCAATGACCTCTACAGTTTCAATTATTTTACGGATGATGTGTGGTTTCTACTACTTTATATTTCAACTCATAATGTCCTAATTCAAGTATAAAATAACGAAATCAGCACTACCTATTTTTCTGAAATACCCAAGCAAATTCAGATGACAGGTGTAAAAATTGCATAGCTCATTCGGAGGGGATGCGGTTGAAAAGCTATATTCCATTTGGCCCGTAAGATATTTCCATCGCATCCAATTCAGATGGCAAAGCCCTTAGAATCACCTTTTATTAGCAAAATGTTTGAGGACTGATATAAATTTGAATAAGTGGCAAAGCAATTTGTCATAGATCAAAATGCCTTTCCTTTTTCCTACAGAGGCATTTAAAACCTTCTTGAAAGTTGATGTTCATTAATTTCACTCCATGGGCATACCATGCCATAATAAGGCATTGGGGAAACAAAACAAAATATTTAATAATTACATTAAAATGTTTACCAGCTGTAAATTGATTTTTTTAATCTAAATGAGTTTGTCTGATTACAAAAAATAATAAATATTCATTGTAGTGAATGTGGAAAATATATATAAAATAATTAGCAGTATTTCCAGAACTCAGTTTTAAACAGCCTTAGTAATTTAGAATATATCTATCTATAACACATTTGAAAATAAGTGACAGCATAAAAATAAAGGCATTGCTTACATTTCTATATTTTTGATAGTAGAATTGAATTTTTTTATATAACATTATTCATTTTATCCTGCAATATTAAATTGAAAATATGTTAAAATATTTTACTTTTTTCTAGTGAGATATTCATTATCGAATATGTAAGAATATTTCCTATTTGTTTTTCTTTTTGTTGGTATTTTAACTGTTAATTTCTCTGTGTGATTTGATATTTAGAAGTTTAAAATGTTAATATAGTAAAAAAAAACAAAAACAAAAACAACTGACCTAGTACTTTCTGGTTTTCATCTTTGGTTTCATGCTTACAAAAACTTTTTCCATCACGAAAGTATATTAAAAAATGCTGCCATTCCTAAAAAAGTAATCAACATATAGAAAGCCCTTGAAAGATTCTCATTGGTTTATTAACTAGTAAATTCCATCAGTAAAATTTGCAAAGGGTTTCGCTTAGGGCCAAACTTGTCGATCGTTTCTAAGAGCTGTGTGACAAACCCACTTACAACCTTTTTCTTTACAACCATGAAAGTTTTTGTTGCTGTTCTGTTTTTATTTTTAACCTTTAAGTCTTTGATAAACCTGAAACGGAATCTGCAGACTTTTTAAAGTAATAAACCAAGAGCTTTTCCTTCACGAATATATTTTCTATATTTTATTTGTTTAAAACAAAATTGAATTCCAAATACCCTTTTTTAATTCAAATTAGCTAAGTGTTAAGGAAGGCCTAATATTCAGATTTTCTATTAATTTTTAATGGTGGTTTTTTTTTTTTTTTTTTTACTGTTTCACTTGAATTGCCAACAAGTATTTAGAAGCTTTTAACACAATGCCAAATAACTCTGTTCTAAATCAAAGAGCTGTTAAGGAGAGGCGCACCCCAATTTCTGCCTTGTATTCTTCCAACAGAGCAGAGGCCTAGACAATCTCTTAGAGTCTCATTAGAATGAGAATCAAGAGAAGACACAGGCCTTCTGAATGATCCAACAGCTCTCTGATCATTGCTTCAACTAAACAGCCATTTTTAAAAAATATTCTTGGTATAAATATAAAACTCTAAGCATTTTGTGGAATATATAAAAATTCTCTAAAATAAAAAAAGAGGAAAATCCATCGTAAGTCTACTACCTGAAGACAACCATAGTTTTTATTTTCTTCTTAATTTTTACTCTTCAATTAGAGTTGACATTTCATACTATTCTATATTAGTGTCAGGTGTAGCGCATAGTGGTTAGACATTTATATAATTTACGAAGTGATCCCCCAATTAGTCTAGTCTCCACATGGCGTTAGACGTAGTTGTTACAACATGATTGACTATATTTCCTGTGCTGTACTTTAAGACAATCATTCTTAACATTGGCTAGTCTAGAGAGGAAGATAAGGTGAATATATATATATATATTTTTTTCTTTCTTTTTTTTTTTGAGAAAAAGTAGGATTTATTGAAAGTACATTTTAGAAGGAGACAGGCTGTGATAGGGAAGGCTGCAGCCCTGTGGGTAAAGAGATAAGATAGTACACCCCAAAGGGATGGCCGAAATTCCATCCAGGAAGGCTGGAACAATGCAGAGATGGGAAGCTCTGTTTATATTTGAGCCATGATGGGAGGTCCTAGGTGATCCATATGTGAGGTCACCTTGACTGACAGTTGGCTTCTATATTACTTTGCCTAGTGAGCATGTATTTATCTGGAATTCGGTCCATTATAATTAGATTCATGAACTTCCAGGCATAGTCATGAGATTGTAATGATGCTACAATGAGGCTGAAGTTATGGGCAGTACTTTCTATGCATGTGTTTGTAGCTGGTTTAACCAGCAGTTTTTATGGCCTTTTTGCTCTAAGATTTGGGGTAATTTATAACCCTAAAAGGGAGATATTTCTGGGAGGTACTTAAGGAAGATCTTCAAGGGAAGTTTCTATGGTTACAGAGCTGGGCCTTGGCTCCTGTCGTTCATGCCTATAAATACCTGACACTATAAATTCCATTACATAGTATTGTGAATAAGAAGTATCATTGATGAGCTACTGGTTCTACCATCTTACTATTGCCAGGAAGATGTTGAACCAACTATTCCAAAAGGAATCTGAATATATCTTATATAGTCTTGAAGACTGAATGATAAAACTCTTTAGCTAAAAACTCTTAAAGCAACTCAATTGCTTATGCAGGGAAATATTTTGTGATTACAGAGCCTTTGACAATTTACAGGAGTTTACATTAATTAAAGTTATATTTTACTTGAATGCATTATTAAAGTTCATGTGTGTGATTTTTTAAATAAGTATATGCATTAGTCAATCCAAAATTTTCTCCAAGAGAAAACCATCTATTTACTGAGAAGTTCACATAATACCTGGTATAAAAAGAATCCCTAATTTGAAAGAAAAAAAAATGAGTAAAACATTTAGACTGTAAGTATTAAAAGTCTTTATTCAATTAAAATTCGGTATTGAGGATAACAGAAGAAAACTACTTCAGCCGTGTGGATTAATTATGTGAGGTCATTTGTCACTGGTTCAGTGATGTTCACACAAATTAATAACGAGCTCAGTTTCACAAAAACTTGCATTAAGTGTGATAAATCTTTTAAAAACTCAAGTTTAAAATTAATTTTCTTCCTAATAAATCAAAACTGACTATTCTTATTTTCTTTGGTTCTCAACCATCCTTCTTTCTTCTATAAAAACTGGCCCTAGCAAATAAGAAAAAAATCAGTTATTCAATTGCTATTTATGAAAAATTACAAGACTAGGGTACGGAGAGTGGGGTGAAGAGGAGTTATGAAGAAACTATGTTTTAGTTCTCTTGGCGCTGAAATTGGACGTGGAAACCACATAAATCACATACGTCATTCAGTCTTCATTTCCAGGAGCTTCTTTTTCTCTCTCATTGGTTTCGGGCACCTTAAATATTTGATCAGAAGCTATTATTGCTTTACTGACCTGAATTCTCAATACAAACTAAGTTGGTTATCTGTAGTAACATGACGCCTCATCACCTGTGCAGAGGCATGTTCAAAATGGAAGGTCATTTACGTTGTGTGACCTTAGTAGGCTCTTAATCTCTCAAC
Source organism: Pteropus alecto (assembly GCF_000325575.1). NCBI lineage: Eukaryota > Metazoa > Chordata > Mammalia > Chiroptera > Pteropodidae > Pteropus > Pteropus alecto. Next base: position 29,831,554 of record NW_006436282.1, read on the forward strand.
TCTTTGTTTATGTATATAACAAATAGGTATGTATGTAGGTGTCTGTCTGTCATTTATCTATCTATTTATCTATCATCTATGTATCTATCTGATCATCTATCATCTATCTATATCTATCTACTTATCATCTATCATCATCATCTATCATTATCTATCATATATCTATCTATCTATATCTATTATCATCTATCATCATCATTATTATCTATCATCTATCTATCTATCTATCTATCTATCTATCTATCGAATCTATCATCTACCTAGAAAGAAGCACAGAGAGGCAGAGACAGAAAGAGGGATAGGACAATCAACAGAGATAGGACATAAAAACGGCACCCCTGTTGGACATGCCAGATAATGGCGACTGCTAGCCATGAAGGAAGCGAAGCATGCAAAGGCATAGACATGGCTGTGGCAGGTTGGCGTTAAGACGTTAAGAAGGGCTGTCCGCTGTCAGGTCAGCTGAGACGGTGACATGAAGAGGCCCAATGAGCCAGGAGATGAACTGAGGTAAGAAGCACCGGGGGGAGGAAGGGCGAGGCTGGAGGCTGGAGGCGCAGCTCTGGCTGATCCCAGTAAGTGCCCCGGCTGTGGTGGGGAGGAGTGGGCATGGGGCGAACCCCAGAGGAGGCTGGAGAGGTAACAGTGCTCCAGATGCTGCGAGCACCATGTGGCGAATAAGATAATGTGACTCAGCTTACTTTTTCCGTCTAAAGAGACTTTTTCCTGTCTTAGGAATGCCACTTTTTTAGAATAGATGCAGAACCAGCCAGGAGACATTTTTTAGCTTTCCTTATCTGTCTCAAATCCCTGTCTGCCTCAACGTGAGCCACTACGTGGGTAGGTGAGACCTCGCATGACGTTTCAGGCATCGATGCCAAAGAGGGCCATTGGAAGTCATGACGTGTGGGACTTGAGATTTATCGAAGCTAGCATCTCCTTCGAGCTATTCAAATTCCTTTCCCAGAGAATATCACTATCCACATCCTCAGTGTCTTGAAAGACCTGTGGTAATAACATCTTCCTCTAATCATTCTAACTAGAAAAACCACACACACACACACACACACACACACACACACACACACACTCACACACACACACACACACGTGTTGGAGATCTGTGGGGTACAGGGTGTACTGAGCTTCGGACATAGCAGATCCAGGAAACTCCTGTCTTCCCTCTCCTTGAGTTTGTCCTCTCATTCGGGAAGGGACGAGATGTAGAAAACCAATCACACCGCAAGGCAGACTGCAGTCAGTGTGACGCCATAGATTCAGCTTACCATACAAAGCAGGAGAATCATTGCCTCGTGGGACACTGGAAGGCATTTTAGAGAAGGACCTGCGTGAGGTAACTGAAGAAGAACTAGGAATCAGTGAGAAAGTGATCTGGCGAGAGAAGGTATCCAGCCCAAGGGGGAAAAAATATATAAGCAAAGAAAACTCATGTTTTCTTCATTGTAATCTTTTCTGTTGTCAAATTGCTCCTTCTCTTTTAGGCTGAAAGCTCTTCGTTAATATAACATCTTACAGACAGTTTTGTGCCAATAGGTCAAGCATGAACTAATTTTTAGTTTGGCTATCTTTTTTAAGAAATGTAAACCAAAAAAGCGGTCCCTCAGATTTTCCAGGAGATTCTTTCCTGAGCCGCAAGCTTTCACCAGGCACAAGGATCCTCCGTGGTACCCCATGTGGAAGGAAGTTCCCCACAGGGGCTTTGACTGTGCCCTTTATTTTGGCCTTTAGGAAAGCATCTCCATGCCTGCTTTCTCCCTGTCCTTCCAACATCTGGACGTGTCTTTACGGTACCAGCATTTTGCATCTTGCTGCCATCTGACTTTCTACCTGTGGCCACGAAATCCAGGAGGACTCGTGTCCCCCACGTTCTGCTCACAGGAAGTAGTTGCATCGCCTTGGCCTGTTTACGCTGCTGCTCGCTCCACAATCTAACCTCAGCCTTTTAATTAAAAAGGTTTCATTAGCGTTGCCTCCAATTACTAGCTGAATTTTTCACAGAAGAACAGAAATTGCAAGTCATCCCATTATGCCTCATTAAAACTGTTCCATTCCGTACTATACATACAGACATTTTTCCATCTTTGAAAGATATCTTTCTTAGTTTTCGGCACTGCACATAACTTTCCCCCTTATAATTTCTAAAGCTTTTCCAAAGGATTTTTGAGAAATATAGAGTTAGTATATCTGTGGCCTACTGTGTCTGAATATATACCCTAAATAGAAATAGAAATAGAAAACTTTTAAATAGAAAAAATGCCAAGATGGCGAGTATTCCAATAGCACTAGTCTGTCATCAAACACAAGGACAGAAACATCACCCAAACCCTTAGCAAATATTTTGAAAATTGCTTAAGTATCATTTAGGTGTCAAGAATGCCATGAAGAACAGCCTAGAACCCTGTCTTCTCCCTTGTCTGTCTAGAAGGAAGAAGAAATAATAAACATGTCCTGTATTTTGGAAAAGTGGGTGATAGGAATTAACACATATTCTCAAAGAACGCATAGAGAGTGCATTAAATTCAGTCTCTGGAATTAGAAAATTCGCTGGCCGAACCCTCATGTTAGCTCCTTAGTCCATCTTCGTGGGGATGGACAAATGGAAGCCTTTGAAGCCATGATACCAATTGACTTTGGGAAAGGGCAAACTTTAGTGCCCACCTTGCGGACCGAGGAGCGGTGGTTCCCATCATCCATCCGCTTGATTCACAGTCTGGACCTCAAACCCACGTGCACCCTGGACGATCACTGTAGCCTACTGCAAACCCAGACAAGTAGCAGCTCACCTGTCTATTGAGTATCAGATCTGGTCACTGTGCTAGATCAGGTGAACAAAACCTTGGGCGTGGACACATGGTTGTTTATCTAGCTGGAATTTACTTTTTCGGTCCTAACAGAATTTAAAAGGAAAAATAGTTCATTTTCTTACTTAACAGATAAATATACATTTACAGTCTTGGTTAAGTATTATGCTAAGTTTCTTCCTATCATAATATAGTCAAGAAGAAACATATTGTCCGAACAAAGTAGAAGCCACCACACTGGCTGACCATAATAATGGCATTAAACTTCTCTGGTGACACAGATGTGCTCTAGTGGTAGAGAACGAACCCGAAGCAGGTTCGAGGGATCGTCCGCATCAGTAATATCGTTAGGGGACCAGGGACCTAGGTTAGGCCGGGAGTTCCTCTGCAAAGCAAATGGCGTTACTGCACTTTTCACTCCTGTCACTGAGAAGGAAGCGCCATGCTTGGCAGGCTCCTTCGAACTGTGCAGGCAGCATGGTCAACGCCTGGGAATACTGTTCAGTTCACTTGTCTGGAGACCCAAGATGCTCGTAGCTTGGAGTGAGACCCAGAGCAGGGACAACAGTCTCCAGGAAGTTCAGGCTGATGCACAAGCTGACCTGCCCCTTGGGCCACATGATCTACAGATCATCCTGTGACAATGAGATGTCCGAGAGCATGGAGAACGTTCGGCGATCCCACAATATACACTTCGAGCTTTCTAGGCTACGTCGTCTTCTTTGAAAAATTCTATGAACTTCAAAAATATATAGTCTGTAACATACTAGAAGTGTTTAGACCAGCCTACCACTGAAATTAATTCCCATGGCAGAGGGGCTTCCTCCCGCGTGGCTGTCCCCTGTCCTCAACACTCATATTTTAATGTCTGCGGTGCTCCTCTTTGACCTAGGTTTGTTGAAGAGATTACCTATATTTTGTTTTTTGTTCGTTTTGCTCTTTTACTCTTTTTTTTCTCTTCTTGGTAATCTACTTCTCCGTTTTACGAGGGCATCTGGAGAAATATGAAATGCTGTCCCCGATTCCATGCTGTCACCGCCACGTCTGAAATCTTAAATCTTAAAGGTACTCTCGAATAGTATTCAAAATACTTTTTGACGATTGTTCCCTCAGCCTATTTCTCTGAGGGAACTTGATGTTTTCTCGCCTGATTGTTCTGGCTAGACTTCCGGTGCTCTGCAGAAGAAATAGAAGTGGAAAAAGTAATCGCCCTTGTATTTTTCCCGATCTCAGAGGAAAAGCTTTCAGGCTTTCATCATCCGGAGGTGCTACTGCCATCCTCCCCAGCTTCATTCCTAACACCTGTGATGTTCAAAACCTGCACTCGCCACGTTTGTCGATTTCGTGTTCCCTGAGAATACTTTGTATAGCTCCAGCTCACGTTTTTCTCAACCCATTTGATTTGGGAAAGGGCAAACTTTAGTGCCCACCTTGCGGACCGAGGAGTGGTGGTTCCCATCATACATCGGCTTGATTCACAGTCTGGACCTCAAACCCACGTGGACCCTGGACGATCACTGTAGCCTACTGCAAACCCAGACAAGTAGCAGCTCACCTGTCTATTGAGTATCAGATCTGGTCACTGTGCTAGATCAGGTGAACAAAACCTTGGGCGTGGACACATGGTTGTTTATCTAGCTGGAATTTACTTTTTCGGTCCTAACAGAATTTAAAAGGAAAAATAGTTCATTTTCTTACTTAACAGATAAATATACATTTACAGTCTTGGTTAAGTATTATGCTAAGTTTCTTCCTATCATAATATAGTCAAGAAGAAACATATTGTCCGAACAAAGTAGAAGCCACCACACTGGCTGACCATAATAATGGCATTAAACTTCTCTGGTGACACAGATGTGCTCTAGTGGTAGAGAACGAACCCGAAGCAGGTTCGAGGGATCGTCCGCATCAGTAATATCGTTAGGAGACCAGGGACCTAGGTTAGGCCGGGAGTTCCTCTGCAAAGCAAATGGCGTTACTGCACTTTTCACTCCTGTCACTGAGAAGGAAGCGCCATGCTTGGCAGGCTCCTTCGAACTGTGCAGGCAGCATGGTCAACGCCTGGGAATACTGTTCAGTTCACTTGTCTGGAGACCCAAGATGCTCGTAGCTTGGAGTGAGACCCAGAGCAGGGACAACAGTCTCCAGGAAGTTCAGGCTGATGCACAAGCTGACCTGCCCCTTGGGCCACATGATCTACAGATCATCCTGTGACAATGAGATGTCCGAGAGCATGGAGAACGTTCGGCGATCCCACAATATACACTTCGAGCTTTCTAGGCTACGTCGTCTTCTTTGAAAAATTCTATGAACTTCAAAAATATATAGTCTGTAACATACTAGAAGTGTTTAGACCAGCCTACCACTGAAATTAATTCCCATGGCAGAGGGGCTTCCTCCCGCGTGGCTGTCCCCTGTCCTCAACACTCATATTTTAATGTCTGTGGTGCTCCTCTTGGACCTAGGTTTGTTGAAGAGATTACCTATATTTTGTTTTTTGTTCGTTTTGCTCTTTTACTCTTTTTTTTCTCTTCTTGGTAATCTACTTCTCCGTTTTACGAGGGCATCTGGAGAAATATGAAATGCTGTCCCCGATTCCATGCTGTCACCGCCACGTCTGAAATCTTAAATCTTAAAGGTACTCTCGAATAGTATTCAAAATACTTTTTGACGATTGTTCCCTCAGCCTATTTCTCTGAGGGAACTTGATGTTTTCTCGCCTGATTGTTCTGGCTAGACTTCCGGTGCTCTGCAGAAGAAATAGAAGTGGAAAAAGTAATCGCCCTTGTATTTTTCCCGATCTCAGAGGAAAAGCTTTCAGGCTTTCATCATCCGGAGGTGCTACTGCCATCCTCCCCAGCTTCATTCCTAACACCTGTGATGTTCAAAACCTGTACTCGCCATGTTTGTCGATTTCGTGTTCCCTGAGAATACTTTGTATAGCTCCAGCTCACGTTTTCTCATGTTTTTATCTGATTGTGTGGTCTCCTCCTACCTTCCCACCTCATGTAGTATTGCACATGGATTCTGGACCAGCTGATACACGAGCCACCCACTGACTCTCCTCCCATCTTAGCAAAGATGAGTTCCACCAAGGCAGGGTGCGCTTTATTCTCAGCAAATTCCAGTTTGGGGCCGAGATAAAGAACTCGTTATGCAATGACTGATCAACTCGATTCATGTTTTTCGTTCCGATTAATGCAAATTTTGCTTTTTCATAACTTTTCTTCCGTCCTGTCTTCTGCAATTAAAAGAGTTTAATCCCTCTTTTTACAAATAGAGTCTTCAAAATTTCAGAATGTTATTATAAATGTCCTGTTACTATTCCCAAGGCTAAACACATTCATTTGTCTCTGTGACATGATTTATAGACTCTTCAATATCCAGTCACCATCTTCTTCATGTATTATAATTATGTTCATCTGGTGTAATAAAATAGTATAGACCTTTCTGATTATGCGATTAAATGGAGAAATATATCAAGCTCATGAGTGGAAAAGCATGATATTATAAAAATGTCAAATTCATCTGCATTCATGTAAAATTTCAATAAAATTATAATCTTAATATATCATTCTAAAATTGAGATGGAAGGATAAATGCCTAAGAAAAACAATAACTTTTTAAAGAAAGAGCAAATGTATGAAACCAAATATTATCAGTCTCATAATTAAAATAATTTCTTATAGCTCAGAAATATAGTTAATTTGCATATGAATAAATATGCTTATTGATATAAGTATATTTATATTAATGTGATAAAAAGATGTTTCAAATCAGTGGCAAAAGAAAATATTCCTCTATATGTAGGGTTAGAATATTGAGTACTTGTTGAAAAATAAACAGAATTCATCCCATTTAAATAAATAAATTTCAGAGCACATAAAAACCTAAACCTAAAAAAGCGAACATCCAAAAAAAGTATAATTATATTAGATCCATTGTTCAGCTCATGTCTGTAATCGATCTTCTTAAGTTTTCACGGATTTTGTCACTGCAACAAAAGTCTCTTCACACGCCGGATTACCGCGTTTATGACAAACAGACGCGTCACGTCGCATAGATGTAACTTTCTCCCGTAAGCCCCCGATTCCTCCATCACTTCCGATTTCTTCTCTCCCGCTTCGAGCTTAACGTCGTTGAAAACCTCCTTCCTCTTCGGCTCCTCGCCCCACTCATGTTTTCTTCCACTCGCTTCAGTGTGTATTTCTTCCCATTTTCGGTTTTGAATCCTCCTCCTCCCCCCACGTGGCCCCCACACACCCAGAGAAAAGCCAT
>NW_006436282.1:29838682-29849616 GCF_000325575.1 Pteropus alecto
CAAGACTCCACCCTATTTGTCATCAGCGACCCAGCAGCTCATGGCGTGGTTTACCATTCTCTCCTCCATCACTCCCGTCTCCATTTTCTCGTGACCCGCGTTCGCCCAGGTCCCCTCGTCACGTGCTGGCTGTCTTCACTTTCTTCCTTTAAGTCTGACACGCCTAAGCTTCATTCCTAGTTCTTTCATTTTCCTGATGTACATTCTCATCCTAGGTGATCTCATTCGAGTTCATGGTTTTAAATAGCACATACATATCTCAGACTTCCAACTTGAGTTTTGTATTTCTTGTCTCTCAGGCCTCTCCAATTTAACGTAACGCTCCATCTCATTGTACAAATAGACTAGCCTCATTGTTTCCCATCTCCAGAACTGTCTGTCCTCTATTTATTAAGTCATGATCCAAATGTAATAGTCACTCGGGATTCTCGCCTTTCTTCTCACGCTACATCCAAATCTAACAATAAATCCTGCTTATTATGCCAGATAGAACAATCCTTAAGCATAGCTCTTCTTCCAACTTATACAGCTAAAATCGAGCATCGGCCGCCAATTCTCTCCTGGAACACTCCTCGAGGAAAATCATAAACAATCTGAAAAGAGAGGAGACCAGCGTGGTCTCTGAAAAACGCCAGCGCCGAAGCCAGATGCCCGGATTCCAAACCTTGTCAGCCAGACCCTGTGTCAGACTGGCGACCACACGCTACTTCTTTGAGCCTGAGCCTCTGTACGTGTTTCTTTATCTGAAATATGTGGATTAGTAACAATGCCTACCTCTTCGAGTTATTCTGGGTATTAAATGTGTTTAATATATAAAATGTGTAGAACTATATATATAAACACATATATATGTGTGTATATACACATGTATACACACACATATATATATGCAGTGCATGATTTAGAATGCTCTGTAAATGAAGGTAAATTCTCTAAATGTCACTACTTAAAAATAACATTTCTATATCATAAAAAGAAAAACCTTGAAAACAGACCTCTGTTTTTCTCTCAAAACAGCAGTGGAAATAGGTGGTCTTTTAAATAAATTATACCAATCAACTGGATATTCATTTTGAAAAGAACACCCTGATTTCTAACCCACAAGACACACAAAAATCAATTTCAGGTGGATCGTATTTCCAAATCAAATCAAATCAATATCGGAACAAAATATAGGGAAATATGTTAATGCCCGCGAAGGAGATAAAGATTTCTTAACCAGGTTGCAAAGATATTGACCATAAAAATAATTATGTTTATTAAATGAAGATATTATAATCATCATTAAAACCATAAAAGATAAGCAAGCAGAGTGAAGTGGGAGTGAACATTTGCATATATAAAATTGACAAAGAATACCATTCATGATGTACAAAAAAACTCAAACGAACCAGTAAAAAAGAAAAACAAACTTATTAAAATGGATGAAATACTTGAAAATGTACTCGATGAAAGAGGAGACCCACATTGACAACAAATACGTGAAAGAGATGCTCAACATCATTAGACGCGAGGAGAATTAACTAGAATGTCATGTGCACCCCTTTACATCCTCCGGAGTGAATAAGATGGAAGACTGGGAAAATACAGTGCTTGGTGAATGTTGTAATGTTTATTAAAGCTGAATACATGCCCCGCTATGACCCAGTAACTCCTCGCTCGGCATACATTTTTGCATTAAGCCATGTACAAAAGAATGTTCACAACAGGCTTATTTGCATGAGTCAAACACTGGAAAAAAGAATAAGTCCATTTATTAAAGGACTAGGTAAATGAAAGATATGCTTCTTACAGCAATAAAAATGATTTAAACATTTCACAGGGTAAATGTCTCAATCACAACCACAAAGAATCCGAATCAGAGGACACGTGTGTGTGATTTCATTTATATTCCTTACAAATACAATGCCCGCTCCCCCCCTCTCAAAAAAAAGGCAGATGGCTACCCTTGGGAAGATGAGTGGTTATGAACTTCAAAGGGAATCTCAGGGTGTCGGTAATGTGTTTTTTTGTGGGGCGTTGTCTACATGAGTTGTTCTTAGTGGAAGGCCATCGGCTGTACACGTAACGATGCACGTGTCCAGAGCAAAACACATTTAACAAAGACAGGTTTTAGTAAATTTTGGAAGTTTGACTGAGAGAGTAATCCAATAAATAGAATTGTATCAGCTACGGAGGGATGTGAGATCAAAGAATTTTTTTTTAAATTTTGTTTGTATTTATTTCATAGGCCATCTTACAAAATGTTTATATGTAAAGCAAATTATTTAATAAAATGAAAAGCTAATGATGCAGGAGGAAGATGAAGTAACAGACCCAAGTGTTAGAAATTCAGGAGGGTATGGTACCCAGAGATTGGCCATTGAAAAGAGGGAAAATATGTTATCAATTGACAGAAGAAAAGAGAATGCATATTACTTACACAAATTAATATAAAATGCTGTATAGTAGTAGAGGTTTGTAATTAACATGTTTTTAACATACAAAAAGACTTTAATGTAAATTAAACGAACTCTTTTAAATGGAAGCCTTCCCCTGAGGTGAGGTTTTTAAGTGTGTTCTTTGAACTTAATTTCACACACAGATGAGGGCTCTAAATTCCCTGGCCTTCATTCTTCTGCATGAATTATTTATTCCTGTATAGCTTCTCTCCGCGGCCACAAGTATAAAAATACTTGTTTATATTTCCTCTTTGTTCTGAGATGTATCTGTAGGACAGTGGCATTTTTTAAAAATAGATTCTGACTTTTACTTACTTCCAGGGTTCTAACCTCCTTTATCTAAATTTCAACTTGAACCGATGAGTTTCTCTGACATCCTTAGCCCACCTGTCAGTTATCCAATTTGATGGGTAGATTATTTTGTCATCTTCTCTTCCATGAGATAACACTGCTAAATTTCCTTCCGACGGTTCTAGAAATGTCCCTATTGTTCCGTATCATTACCTCATCTATGCTCATCACTTTTCTGCAATTTTTTTTTTTTTAAACTAAAGTTCACTCTTAAAAACCTGGGTTGTCAGCCAACTGGACTTTCAGGCTGGAAGCCATATTCGAGTTTTGTCAAGTTTTATTTTAAACATTATCTTAATGTTGCTGTCAAAATTTCCTAATGCAGGTATTTAGTGCCTCCTTCATTAAGTTGGAATTTTTTCTCCCTAATTAATCTCTACCTATACTACAAGTCTACTACTACACCGTATCTATACCTTGAAAAAATATGTTTTTAACTTGTTTATTTGTGAACATTAACTTGAGCAAGGCCTTTTAAAAAAAATTTTTTTTTTGAATATCCATGCAATGAATCGGAAAATATCGATCCACAAATTTGCCCTCAGTTTTCTGTTTTCGATCCACAAATTTGCCCTCATGACTTAAAGTCTTCATATTTCATAAAACCAGGACTTTCTCATACCTACAAAACAGCTTGTGAACAGTTTGTATCACTAGCTATTGAACTTGGCCCATCTTCTTGTAAGAATTTTTAAGTGAACAGCATGATTAGGGAAAATTAAATGTATTTACTGCAAAGAAGGCAGAGCGTGGGCCTCCGCTCAGAACTGCAAAGAATCTGGCCTTCAGATTCTTCATTAGCTACAGAGGGATGTGAGATCAAAGGGATGTGTTTTATTTTGTTCGAATTTATTTCCTAGGCCATCTATTAGAGAATGTTTATGTGTAAAGCAAATTGTTCAATGAAATGAAAAGTTAACGGTGCAGGGGAAGATGAAGTAACAGACCCAAGTGTTAGAAATTCAACAGGGTATGGCATCCAGGGATTGGCCAAGATGTAAGTCGACTCTCTAGATGAGAGCTGGTCTGGGTAGCCGATGACAAATGGTCTGGGTACCTGAGTGTTCTTGCCTTCGTCCTTCGGGGGGAACTAAGAGCTTTGTCTGGAGGTCTGATATATTTTGAGGCATTGACACAGAACTGAAAAGTTCAAAAGTTTAAGTCCCCAGGCTAATTTAATGATTTTAATTTAATTAGAGAATTATTTTCTCACTCCTCGACCTACTTGAGTTTAGTAATTTAGCAGTTTGACTAGTGTGGCTCCGTTTTATTTCTTCACTCTATTCCTCAGCTACCACCGGTTATTTTAAATTACATTAAATTTTCACCGGCTTTCTAAATCCAACATGCTGAGGACTGCGTGGCAGTGAAGACAGGCTGCTCTTCTGAATAAAAGCAATTTCTGATGGATGAGAGAGCAAGAAATACACAATATTTAACTTCCACTTAAAATATTTATCTTACATATTATGATCAAAATATTCTCCTAGGTCCTTTGAATACATATTTTAATTACTTTTTAATGCATACGTCCACTATTTAAACTCTTCACAGCAATTTCTACGAGCACGCAAGGCAGTTTGTACTTTAAAGCTTTCATGTGATTTTCAAACAAGAAATAACTGATTGACAAATATATAATATATTTTGACATTAGTGATTAAAAATATATTACTCAACGGAAAATGCGTTTGGTCAAAGATGCTAATTAACTTTGATTGTTAGGCAAATTAACTTCAGTCTCCCAAGTTGAAAGCCTGCTGCACCCAGAAGCATCCGGATGTGCCAGGCCCAAAGGTACAGAGCTCCCTTATGTCACTTCCCTGCGGCTGACGGTCTGCACACCGTGGGGACTGTATCCTAGCAATATCTCACCAACTTCTCGTTTCTTTGGAGAGCGCCGTTTCTGCTCATTTTCTAGTCTAAATCAGTACGCCACACGGACGTGTCAGCGACACATTTAAAAGTATTTTGTTTCTTTGGCTAAAAGTACCTGAGTCCACCTACACCTCAAAGTAGTGTTTTATTTAAAATTATAATACGAAACGAATCATTTGAAACATATTAAAACATCAGATTATTTATTGTGTGTCGACATGTACAGATGCTGGGAAAGGGGAACAGATGGTTTAGCCATGGGAAGGAATTGCAAGTGCGGAGTGGATTAGTTTGATTATAATGGGACACTATATTCTATGTCACCTTCCTTTCAACGCTAGTCAGTTCTCAAGTAGTGATGCTTCTGACCAGCTGGGCAGATTTCATGGCAATTTGATGAACATTTAAAAACAGGTAGCGTGTTGTTTTAACACTTAGAGCTTGGACTATATTCAGAATCCCTTTTTTACTAGAGAGATATATGCATCTATTTGTTTAAATAGATGCATGTGTCTGAACAGCTGCTGATGTCCAAGTTATTGCCTGCACTTATTCATAAACATTCTGAACACATTCCCCAATGCTACTGTCGCCCTGCTATAAACTAAAAATAAGAAGGGACACTATCTTTCAGATGCTGCAGCTTCCACCCAGAGCTGCTGCAGGGAGCAGGCATGTTAATTCCAGGACTGTGAAGGTAGTTTTCAGTGAATCCTATGAAGCATACTATCCATCTGAAGATTAATTAAAATTACACAGTCAAAAAATCTGTTATTAGATTGTCACAAATTAAAATATGAGTCGTTACTGTTGCTGTTGTTTTTTTTTTTTAAAGAAACAGTAATTTAATGATCTAATTCAGATTTCCACGGTTCATTTTATCTTTGTGCAGTATCTCTATTTCAACTGTAAGTGGTCATAAGACTCATATTTTCAAAGCTGAACTATTACACTCTGCTTTTGTCTGAGAAATGGCTTTACTTTGGCACAATCTAAATTTTTTGCATTCTACTTAAATGATATATTTATTTTAAAAGGAAGACTGTATTTTATGAAGTCTGACAAAATTCAGACAACTCACGAGAAACCATTCTCTCCATTCAATACCACCATTAAAAATAATTCTCCTATACTGTTTTTCTTTCTTAAATTTTGTGAAAATTCCATTGAAATACTTAATAAATAACACAATCAAAATTCTCCATTTAATAAATTGATAAATTTTACATTTTATAGGCTTTACTCACCTTTTCATTTCATTATAATCTTAGTTTTCAAACCTATGGTTTTCCAGTTTTGAAAAAGTCCTTAAATTTTATACATAATGAGAGCTAACTTATATTGAACAACAATTCTTCCGGAAACTATACTAAAAGCTTTATGCACATACATCATTTAATTCACAGAAGAATCCTAGTTATCTTAATTTAGGAAAAAAAAAAGGAAAAGGAAAGCATATAAAGATTTAGTAACTTTCCCTGGTTATATAGCTCCATCACATCAGAGCTAGAGAATACACCCAAATCTAGTTGTTTTCAAAAGCTTATATTCTTAAGTGCTAAGTATATTGCAATAAAGCATCGCTTATTTAAAGTTTACTCTATAGTGCATGCTAAATATATAAGAAAACTATCCTTTCATAAGTAAATTTGTGAAAATCAAGTAAATGATAACTAAGCATTTACCAAATTCTTAGTCCTTCCCTTCAATCTACACAGCTAGGCCCCATCTCTCAGACTATCGTGTGTACTTGGGGCTGTGTTTCCATTCAGCCAGAACTCTACGAAAATTAAAAGTTATTCAGGTCTATGTTAAACAATACCTCTCTCTGTCTTCTCTCTCTCTCTCCCTCTCTCTCTCTGTCTCTCTCTCTCTCTCTCTCTCAATATTCCATTCTCTCTGTATCTTTATTTCTGTTCCAATGATACAAAATTATATAATTGTCAATAATCTAACTTCACATACGTAGAATTTTCAAAAACACTTAGTTTTTGTATCTTGCCTTTTTCCATGTGAACTCAAAGTGAATCAACTTAAGTCAAATGAAAATACACTCAGGTTATTTTGGTTTTCTGTGTTTCACACAGTTTTATATATAAGGGAAACATGAAATATATTTGAATAATTAGAGAAACAATTCCATGGTATTGACAATAAATAAAAATAATTTAAAAAATGAACTATTGGCTGTCAGGAAATATGTAAAATGGGATAAAACGATGATTCTGAATTAGTTTTAAATTAGTCTTAAATCATTCTTAAATCTGGTGTTTATCAAGTCTCCATGTATAAACATTTAAAAATAAGGTTAATCCTGAGTCTCATATAAAAAGAAAGGTTATACATATATGTGGAGACGTTCTCACATGTCATAACATGCATTTCAGATTTGAGATATATTTTACTTTGGAACTGAGGGGCTTTTTGTGTCTTGGTCGCACATTTTTCTTGTATAAGTTACCTTCAGAAATCAACTCTGCTGAGATCATGAAGCACAAAATCCCTGAGCTCGTCCAGCCTCCGCCAGACGTACTGCTTTATGAACAAGGTGGATAAGCACTTTTGAAGACTTTCTTGGGAGGACAGCCCTGTATTATAAACTTTGTGTGATAGCAAGAATTTGACATTGCTTTTCTAAAATTCCTAAATGTGTCTACTTAAATACCGTATATACATAATTTTGGAACAGTTTAAACACAGACGTTTGCATAGGTAATGCAGGAGTTGCACACAGCTACTGTCCGTGTCTCTTATTGTTAGCATCTTACATTAGTATTGTGTGCTTAGCACAACGAAGTACCCAATATTGGCACACTATTAACCAACGTGCATCCTTTATTAAGATTGTTTGGGGTTTTACCCAATGTCCTTCTGATGTTCCAATATCATATACAGGACACCATTATATCCAGTCATTGTCTCTACTTAGGCACCTTTTGGCTTTGATCGTTTCTGAACATTTTATTTTCCTTCTTCTTGCTGACTGGGAATATTTTGAGAAACATTCATCAAACATTTTGCGTAATGATCTTCAATTGGAATTTGTCTGGGTGTTTTTCTTGTAATTAGATCAGGATTATGAGTTTTTAGGGGAAGCGTGGGCATAAAATGTCAGTGTCTTCACCTCATACCACAGACGCATACTGTCAGCATGACGCCTCACCGCTGTTGTTAACCTAAGCCACCAGGCCGAGGTGTCATTTGCCAGGTCCCTCTGTGTAGTTAATCTCAATACCCTTCTCCCTCTGTACTCTTTAGAAAAAGTCACTTCTCAGAGTTCACACATCGGCGTGGGGACACATGCGTTACCTCTTGAGTGAAGATCATCCATGTAAACGACTGACCTATTTTTATAGTTTTACTTTTTCTAAGGCATATAAATGGGATTACACAGTGTGGAAAATTTCCAAACTAATTTTTTTTTAACTTATTAATGTGAGTTTAACATTCAGCCTTGTTATTGAATGGCTTGATAGCTTATTCCTTTCTACTACTGAGTAGTAGTCTATTGTGTGGATTTGCCACAGTTGGTTTATCCATTTACTTATTGAAAGAGAGATCGGCTGCCTCCAGATTTGAACAATTATAAATAAAGCTACTCTAAACATTTGAATGCATGTTTCTGTGTTTACATACATTTTCCGATTAGTTTGATAAATACCTAAGACAATTATGGCAAGTTAGCTTTGAAAGAAATTGCCAGACTGTTCTAAGTAGACACCAATTTTCAGTCCCACCACCAGCAAATATCAGTTCCCATAGTATCTTCACAAGCAATTCGTATTGTCAATTTTCACAATTTTAGCCATGGAAATGGGTATGTCATCGTCGTTCTGATTTGCCTTTACCTATAGACAAATGATGTTGGAAATCTTTTCATGTGTGTATTTGCCATCTCTGATCTTTTGATGAGTTATCTATTCAGATCTTTGGCTCATTTTTTAATTGAGTATTTTTAAATTTTCTTCATGTTGAATTTTAATTGTTCTTTGTATATATATTTTTCTTTTGTGGCTTGTGCTTTTGGTAATATTTATAACAACTTATCACCAAGCCCAAGGTTTTATATATTTTTAAGTTTCTTTACTTGAGTATTTATAAGTTTGAATTCAGGTCTATGTTCCATTTTGAGTTAATTTTATATAATGTTCAACATATGTATCTAGATTCATTTTTTTATGTGCATATACATCTAATTGTTAAAGTGCCATCTGCTGAAAGGATTATTTTTTCTTTATGGAATTGCCTTTGTGCCTTTGACTATTTGTGTCCATCTGTGTCTACACGCTATTCTGGTCCATTGATCTAGTTGTCTGTTCTTTTACTAATACCATGTTGTTTTGATTACTGTGGCTTTATAGTTAAGTCTTGAAATTAGGCAACGTAGGTTTTCCAATTTTGTCCTTCCTTTTCAGAGTCTTGGCTATTCTAGGTTCTTTGTCTTTCCAAATAAACTTTAGAATCTTTTTTCATTACACAGGATACAGTGGTCTTTTGATCGTCTTAATTCGATAGATCAATTTTAGAAAACTTTGCAATTAAACGATATCAGATCTTTTAATTCATGATCATTCACTATCTCTTTATTTGATTTCTTTCATCAGTGTTTTTTAGTTTTCTACACACAGATTTTGTATGCATTTTGTTAAATTGATACTCAAGTATTTCATTCTTTGGTGCTTTGTAAATGATATCATATTTTTTAATTCAAATTCCAATTGCTTATTGTTGATATACAGAAAAGTATTTTACTTTCATATATTGACTTTATAAGTTTTTAAAACATAAATACATTTAGTCAGCATATACATCTCACGTATATAAATGATCTTTCGTAAATGCAAGAACTTTAGAGAGTGCTGAAAAGTACAACAGTAAATTGCAAAAAAAAATTAATGTGGAATCAGGCATTGGTTCCTAAAATAAATTGTACTTTTTTATAATTTTAATATACTGCTAGATTTGAATTGTTAAAATTAAATTAAAATGTTGGCGACTATAACAAGCTGTGAGATGATATATCTGGAATTTCACTGTTCATCTAGTCAGGGGTGGGGATCAAGGTTATTCTGGTATTCTTTAATAAACTAGAAACTTTTCTAACTTTTTTTAATGATACAGAACATTTTGTTATAACATGAGAATTTTATGGTTCCTTAAATTTTTTCTCAGAATACTCTGGGCATTGCCTTTTTAAATTTCAAATGTTTGATATTAATTATTCCAGTTTGCTTCATAGTTTGGTACAGATTTCTATTTTGGGTGGATTAATTTTATTAGTTCATTCCCCCCCACCAAAAAACACATGTATTTTATCTACATTTTCAAAATCAGCAGTACAAGGTTATCAGTATGTGCCTATGGACATCTAGGTAGTTTTTGTGCTTTACATTTGTGCAACATCACTCTTCTTTTTTAAAAAAACTGTCCATACATTTTGTATCTAAGAAATACTGAGCTATGCCAGGGACAAAATTTTTTATCCCATGTTTTCTTGTGTAAGTTTTTTTTTTCTTAGGGATTTGTATATGCCTGAGAAGGCATACACAATAAAGAAGGAATTCTGGGGAGTGATGAATGGCTGGCAGTCTATACTTCATGAGGAGAAATACAGTAAAGAGAAACTTAGTCAGAAATATGCCTGATGAATCTTGGGAAAATTACTCAACTTCTATGAAAAGAGATTCGTCTTATCTATGGAAGCGGAAGACTCAGGCTCCCACAGACCAAAGCGACCACTAAACATTCTGGCCCGTGTGTCCAAGGCAACACATAAATGATAGTCATTGTCACATTTTTTATAGTAGCCAAAAAGTATAAATGCCCTAAATTATTAACAGGTGAGTCAATGTTATAAAAATGTTTATATGGCTGAGTACTATGCAATGTGAAAATGAAATAGTAAAGCTGTATCGATACAGAAGAAATTATGTTGTATTTAAGGTTTTTTTAATGTCAAAAATCCCAGTTTCAGATATCATGTCCTTTTGATCCATTTCAAGTCAATTTTTTATAGAGCGAGAGGTAAAGATTGAGGTTTATTATTATTATTATTATTATTATTATTATTATTATTATTTAAGGATGTTATTCATAATTTTTTTCATATCTGTATCATGTTTAAAATTTTATTTTATTATTTCAAGGATACAGTACCGTCATATTTTTGTATATAAGATGTTCTTGGTAGCTTTTTAGGACTTAAGAGAAGCACGTTTGCCAGTTTTCAGTTCTGATTGGGGATTAATCAGTGGGACTCTGCAA
>NW_006436282.1:29849933-29853887 GCF_000325575.1 Pteropus alecto
CCTGTTGTCTCAATGCAAGTTGTTGAAAAGAGTAGCCTTTCCCTGTTGGATAAATCTAGCAGTTTTGTAAAAAATCAATTGGCTATAGAAATGTTATTTATGCATCTCTACCGCTCTGTCTGGCCTCAGGCCAGTAACACACTGTCTTGAGAATTGTAGCTGTACAGCAAATCCTGAAATCAGGCATTTTAAGTCATAATGCTTTGTTCTTCTTTTCAAAATTGTTTTACCTATTTTAACTTCTTTACATTTCTGAATTGTTTTACAGTCTGTTTTTCTAAAAATATATCTGATGGGATTTTGATTTGAATTGCATTAATTTCTGAAATTAAATTTGGGAAGCACAGACATCTTAAAAATATTGAGCTGCCTCATCATGAAAACAGTTAGGGCTTCTTGGCTTTCTCTTGGCAATGTTTTATAGTCAGCCATGTCTTCGTCTTGCCTATACTGTATAAATGTGTGCCTAGATACTCCAAGTTTATTCTTATACTGTTAGAAATGGTGATTCTTATCACTTTTCGAATTAATGAATTTTATTTTTTAGAGCAATTTTAGGATCTCAGCCAAACTGAACAGAAAGCACAGAGAGTTCCCAGATGTCCTCTGCCCCCGATGTGGGTGATCACCCCACTTCATCATTCTGCACCCCAGCGCTTCATGCTTTACCATCAGCGAACCCACACCAACAGGTCATCATCACCCGACGTCTACCGTCTATGCCGGGGGGTTACTTGCTGTCCACCACTCCATGGGTCTTGAGAAATGTATAATGCATGTACCCACCTTTGTGGATCCTTCTGGAATCCATCCTGTAGGGGGAGTTTCTCTGCCCTAAAAATCCTCTGTGCTCCACATCTTCGTCCTAAATAGAAAATTTTAAGAGCACAGTTTCTGTTTGGTGAATCAGTTGCCTGCCAGAAAATAATTTCAACAGTTTTTAAAGGATGTTAATTCTTTATATTGTTCTTGTAGCCTTTAGCTTCGCAAAAGTCATTGATTGGTCCCAGTAGAGACTTTGAGAAATCCATGAGATTTTCTATGCACAGGATCATTTTACCTAAGGATAAAGGCAATTTTACTTCCTTCTAAAATCTCAACTTTTTTTTTTGTGTTTAATACACAAGTCTGGTATATATTTTGGTTTTTTTTCCTAACTATTACATGTTTTGTTGTGTTTTAAAAGTTATCATTTTATCTCACTTTAATTTTTCAAAAGCTAGTATATAGTAATATAATTAATTTTTGTTCATTTAACTTTCATTCTTCTTGACATATTAACTTAAAATTTTAATAGTCTCTTTGTAGACGATTAGAAATTTCTATGTATAAAACCATGTCTTTTACAAATAAGCCATTTTTACTTCCTACTATTCAGTATGCTGTTATTTCATATGAATTATTATTATTATTATTATTTTATACATATATTGCTTGTTACGTTGCATAGCGCTGTTCCAGAGCACTGTGAACAGAAGGGCTGAGGGCAGGTGTCCTTGCCTTTTTCCCTGTCTTATGAGAAAAGCATTCAGTCTTTTGTCATTATACATGACGATATCTGTACGTATCTTGCATACGATCTTCGTCATGTTTAGTAAGTTCCCTCATACTGATGCATGCTGAGGGTTCTGTCACAAATGGGTGTTTAATTTGATCAGATTCTTTATGTGAATCTATTAAAATGATCACACGATTTTTTTTCAGTTCATTAACCTGGTGAATTTAATTGACTGATTTCTGAATATCAAACCAATCTTATTCCCAGAATAAACTCCACTTGGTCACGGTATGTAACCGTTGTTATATATTGTTTCATTTGTTTTGCTAATAATTTGGTAATGACGTTGGAGTTCTTGATATATTCTCACAGGCTCCTGTAGTCTGCTTTTCTTATTTTTAGTCTGGCTTTTTTTTCTCTTTCTCTCTCTTATTGCTTCATCTTGGATATTTTTCATTACTATTTTTTGAAAAACGCTGATCTTTTCTTTTGTATTTTCTAATATACTGCTCTTCCCATTTGGTAGTTTTTTTCTGATTTAGAAATTCTACTTTTATGTCCTCCGTTTTTCTCCTTGCGATGCTTACATTTGCTTATAAATTTGATCTATAATCATTACTTTAAAATCCTTGTATCGACTCTTTTAGTTTTGAGTCTGTGTGTACGGACTAATTTTTCTCCTAGTCATGGGTCACATTTTGGAACTTATTTATAAGTTTAGACAATTTTGATTGGATGCCAAATACTGTGAATAATCTGCATTTTGTTGTCTTCCTTTACGGCGTTAGATTTTGTTCTAGCAGGCAGCTAAATCACTTCTTGATTATCTTGGTCCTTTTATTCTAAGGCGAGCTTTGTTCTACTATTAAGACACAACTTTCCCTGTGCCTCTTCTCAATGCAAGTGCTTCAGTATTCTTTTCTGGTTGGTGGGGTCTTGAGTCTTCCAGCCCCTGCGAACTTGGGTAAACCTCAGCTTAAAGCTCTGCAGTCCATCTTTCCCAGGCCTCAGAGTCTCACTTGACGCACAAGTAGCTTCTTTCAGCCACATGTTTAAGAGGACTCCTAGGCAGATATTTGAAAATTATTCTCCGCAAAGCTTCTTCTTCTCTGCCCACAAATGTCATCCATCTCGGTCTCCCCTAGATCTCAATCCCCTCCCCTGAAATGGTCACAACCACTATGATCCATTTAGATTCTTCCTAATTCATGAACTTGTAGTGGTTCTAGACAGAACACTGTCTTCACTGTGTAAATAATTGTTTCAAATATTTTGTAAAGATTTCTAATTTTTTTTCTTTTATGGCTAGAGAGTAAGTTTAGACTCCATCTAAACTCAGTCTCTGTGGATAAATGTTTTCAAGTTTTTAGGTAAATATCCAGAAAAGGGATTGCTGGGTCATATGGTCATTCTATTCTTAATTTTTTGTTTTCCATAGTAGCTGTACCAATATTCACGGTGGCCAAGACATGAAAACAACTGAAGTGTCCTTCAACAGATGATTGGATAAAGAAGATGTGGCACATATATGCGATGGAATATTACTCAGCCATAAGAAAAGATGAAATTTGGCCATTTACAACATGGATGGATCTTGAGATTATCATGCTAAGCGAAATAAGACAGACAGAAAAAGTTAAGAACTATATTTATATTCCTATGAGGGATATAAAACTGAGCAACAAACATGTTAAGAACTATATGATTTATTCCTATGAGGGATATAAAACTGAGCAACAAACAAACATGACAAACAGAGACTCATGAACATGGACAGAGTATTAGCGGTTACTAGAGAAAAGGGGGAGGGGGAGGTCAGTGGGGTAAAGGGGTTCAATTATATAGTGACAGAGGAAATTTAACTTTGGGTGATGAATATATGCAATATATTCATGATGCAATATATACATGATGTATTATTGCATTAAACACTTGAAACCTATTTATTTTATTAACCAATGTCACTCCAATAATTTTAAATAGATAGATAGATAGATAGATAGATAGATAGATAGATAGATAGATATGAACTTAGTCTCCATCCTGGCTAGAAGAATAAGTTCTAACATATGCTTTTTCCCCTTGATAATATTAACTTTTTTCCTTGTATTGATCTAAGAAAATTGTAACTCTCAAACCTATTTATCCAGTTTGAAACACTTTCCTCAACTTTGTTCTACATTTCTGACTATCTATAAGGTCTGACTTGAGGGGCGGTGGGGGGGCGGGGGAAGGGCATTGAGTGAAATAGGTGAAAGTGGTCCCAAAGCACAAACTTCTATTTTAAAACAAAAACTTAGTCCTGGGGATGCAATATACAGCACGGTGACTGCAGTTAATAATCATGTATCGTATATTTGGTAAGCAAGTAGATCTTAAAAGTTCTTATCACGAGGAAAATTATTGTACTACGTGTGATGATGGCAGATGTTAACTAGACATTGTGATGATCATCA
>NW_006436282.1:29853905-29887690 GCF_000325575.1 Pteropus alecto
AAATTAATATAATGCCATATGCATGTCAATTATATATCTGGAACCCAGTTTAAGCCTTGGATCTCCTGTTGCAATTAACAATAACTACGTGGTGACTGTTTGCTCAGTCAAAGATTCTGGAGCTATGCTACTGGGATTCACGTCCCAGTTCTGCAATTCGCCAAGTTTGCAGCCTTGGGAAAATGGCTTAATCTCTCTGTGTTTTTCTTCATCTGCAAAGGGGATGCCAATGACAACACATTTTCATTTATTCACAGAATAAATGAGGGTGTATAAAACAAATATGATTATAGCTGGCAAAGCAGAATAAACAAATAAATGTTTAAAAAAGAAACATTTAAAATTACAGGGTCCGGGATGAAGCCCCTCTAAAAAACATGCAGATTTTAGCTTAATACAAATTTAACTTGCATATAGTGTGTTTTCTATATGCTCAAAAACCAACATTATATTATACATGAGCCACAAGAAGATACGAAATCGAATTCATCAAAATGACTACAAAATGCACTTTTACTTTCTATAAATAATTTCCTGCTGCTGATGCCTAAATTCAAAACCATTATATTCTTATATCACTTTCATTATTGGTCTCCCTGACATCAAATTTTCTCTCCTTTTTCTAAATTTTATTTCACACTGAAATAAAATAAATTTTTATATAATGCGATTTCCCTGTTTATTATACTTAGTTTTTTGTTTGCCAAAATTTTTAAACTTCCTACCGTGACACATGCTCTTAATCTGATCTCTGCCTACCCTCCAAGATACATTGATTAACCTTTTTTCTTTTTATATCAAGTAAATTGCAGTTCTTGAACTATAACACGCTCTCTCATGCTTCTGTGTATTTGTGCTTATTTTCTTATTAGCTCCTTCATCTACCCAGTAATTGCAATTAATAACTTTTCAACTCTTAGCTTGGACATTATCTATGCTTTGCAGCTTTTCTTGACTGTGTAATTTCCATTCTAACGTTTTATCAGATGCAAATTTTCTTTGCATCCACAGCACGTTTTTACATAACAGTTACAACTGCATATAAATACAGAAAATGTATACTTGAGTTATTTGCTTACTTTTCATAAGAAACAATGCATTTTGAGAGTCTTTAATTTTACTTCTCCTTCCAATGTTTATAATGTATTCTCTGTGTATAGCACAAAGATTTGCCAAACCAAAAGTTAATTGAATATCCACTAGGTTGATAAATGGAAGAATAAATTTTGGGATGATAAAGAGTGTTCAGAAAATAGCTAGCATTTATCATGGGATTAAGCGCAATTGCAGATAGTTCACTAGAGATGACCACGATTCCTTTGGGATAGAAATATCTCAATTCTTACTATGAGAATTATGAAAACACACACACGTGCGCAGATGCAAACACAAAAATGATAAGAAAAGGAATTGCTTTATTCTGTTTGTCTTTCTGATGATCAGATACGGCATATAGATGAATATTTATTATTTGGTATAAGTTCTGACATTTTAATAACCTTCAATTAAGTTATGATAAGAAAACATAAAAGATCAGTGATATGGAACATTAAGTTGTTCAGTAGAGACTAACAGGAGAATAGAACAGCGGTTTCTTAACTAATCACTCTATGGTAAACACGAACAATAAAGAATATATTTGTAACAATGTGCTCACAAGTAAATGAACATATTAATTAGATTAATTAGTTTTCTTTTGGTAAATTAGGGAACTTTCAGTGGAAAAACAAATAGCTCTCTTTCTCCAACTAAACACAAATGCAATTTATTAAATCAATCTGTGAAGCGGTATTTGCATAGGATGTCGTATTTCCAGAAAAGCAAATGAAAGTCTCCACAAGTTCTCTCCGTCAATGTTTGAATAAGCTATAATTTTCAGACAACTAGCTCCTGACTGCTCCATCACTCGGCTCTCTGGAGAAAGCTAAAGATGATCTTATTCGCTACTCAGAAAAGACAAATAAAACAAAGTAAAAAATCCCTCCCAGAAAAGTGGTTTTGGAAGTTCTCCGTAGAAACAGGAAACGGTTATCATGAAATGTATCTGTGTGTTTTTTGCCTTGTCTATTTGTTCTTCGACTGTCTTATCTATTAAACATCCTTTTGGTAGAGCAGCCACTTTCCCAGGAAACGGTGCTGATTCGCTGCCAAAAAAATAATGGGTGTGTCCCTACTAAGCTACTTCCTGGGTAACGTACAAACAAATACAGTTTAAACCAAATATACTGAGAATTTCTTCCATCAGAATTTCACACGGACAATATATTTTTTCATCATTAAGTGTTTATTAAATTTCAAAACAAATTTTACCACCCGTAACGGAACTCCGCCCCGTCTACCCACCCACAAACGGGATTGTGACATATCGCCGAGTAAACGGATGAATCAAATGTGGTCAAGGTGTCATCTAGAACATACTAGAGATGTGAAGAATAAATATTACTGACATACCTCCAAGACTCTCGTTCTCTCACTTGCCCTCCATCCTCAATAAAAGAGCCACCACCATTCAAAGAGCCTGCAAACTACGACATATACAAGAGCTGACATGGGGTCCCTTCCAGGTTGAAACTCTCACAGGAAGAAGCGAGGTTTGAATGAAATGTTGGAGGATGCACCACATTAGCCAAGTTGATGAGGGAAGAAAGCGCTTTCTAGATAGAAGGAAAGTCTGTGTGTGTTGCACCTGTGCATATGCTGAGGTTAGCGTTAGCGTCAGGCTGCGTCAGGACAAAATCATGAATTGTTCCGAGGATACAGGAAGTGATGGACGCCTCAGCATGGAAGATGCTGACTGAGAGCTAGACAGAGTGAGGTTCACGGTGGAGCTGGAGTTCACGGCCAGCCTGTCACGGTAGCGAAGAAAGAAGGTCAAGTTTCTAACTAAGGCCATTTTACAGCGAGATGCCGCAAGAGCAGGATACAGCGTTGGGCCATTTTGAACTTGAAAAACAGATTAATGCAGAACGTGAAGAAGATGACAGAAAAGGAAGACGTGATACAGATTGAGTTAAATTAGAAGGTCATCAACGAGGAGGTAGCATTGGGAACGATGCCAGAAAAGTATTTTAATAGTATATTTTATTAGTCTTTTCATGAAACTGAGGGAGAAATAAATGGGAATGGGAATGATACATTACAGCAATTGAGCCGCTCACGGATTTGCAGCTCTTTCGACGGCAATCGGAGGTGATGTCCCCACTGTTTAACGGCGCACGTGGCCCACACGTGATGCCGACCACACCCCGAAACATCGCCACCAAAAGGTTAAGAAAATATACATGTATATATATTTATAATTTTTTGGAGGGCATCGACCTTCTCATCATGGGACTGATCGGAATTTTCCTGGACTTTATTACTTCATATATTTTATGATTCGTGACTTTTACTTTAAATAACACACGTGTGTGTTGGGGACTGGGATTTCTCTCACCAAAGACATGGTCCTGTAGGGTCTTTCCTCCACGGGCGGATGTGAAGGCTCCCTTGGTTGCTGCCACCAATGGATGTTCTTTGGGGTGAAAAGAAACCATCTCTACTTGCACCGTCTAGAGTTTTGTCAAGAATCTGCTATCAAAAACTGTGGAAGGTCTGAGATTTCCCCCTGCTTGGAAGTAAGTTAGCCTGCCATGGTTTCACAGATGCTGGGAGAAGACTTGAGAACCCTAGGCCAGAGACAAGGGACTTTATTACTCAAGGCACGGCAGGCTGTCTGAGCTTCGTGTTTGCACTGGCTTCCTTGCCCTCGAGTGTCTTTGGGGAGATGTGGAGTGACACAGGCAGATGTCGCCTACGCAGAGGCTCAGGAAAAAACAAAAGTTAAGAAACCCTCAATCTTATAAGGGAGCTTCTGGCAAATCTGCACTCTGGTCCAGAGAGAGGTGTTATCTGCTCATCACGGCCAGGAAACACAGCTGCCTTCTACCTGGGAGGAAGAAGCTCTGTCATTGAAATGCATGTCAGCAACCAAACCTGTCAACACCTCTTCAGAAGATGCTCAGAAACACAGAGATTTGTGTAGATTCTCCAAATAAACTTTAATTTTCCTCTTCTCATCTTAACGAGCTTGCAACATTTGACCAATAAATTTTAAACTTCAGGAATGCTAGGAAGATATTTTACAAAGAATCAACTTGACCCTACCTGTGACAGGTGTGGACAGGGAGCCCTTCCCTCCCAAATGCCCAGCTTAGGTCGATGGGGCCTGTACAACAGAGTTTCTCAAAGCATTTTCTGTAAATTTTTTTTGGGTCTATAAGAAAGCACCAAGATGCAAACAGATAAAATTTAATGCACTTTATACCAATAAAATTAATGTTCCAGAGTCCTCATTTGATTTCTAATTATCAGTCTTTTTTACAGATTAAGGTGAAGAACGTATATTCGCATCTGGTTAAAACACACACTTTTCATCACCACATCCCCGTTATCTTTGCCGCTCGGATAGAGGCAGGTGGGTTCATTATGCCGACGTCGCTACATCCTTCGGAGGTGGGCGACTTAGTTTAGGTTACACCAGAAGTAAAACATCACACTGATCGTCATCTGTCCGATGCAGATCCATTTAGATGCTGCTGAGTTTCCCACAGAGAAAGTCCAGGTCACCAAATGTGCTGAGAAAGTACAGATACTTCACTTAGACCCTGGGGGGAGGGAGGTATGGGTGGCTTAAAAACCCGACACTTTCAAAGATATCGTTGGCTGCTTTGACTCTAAGGAGCTACCATGCTGTGATGGCCTGAATGTGTGACCCCAACATCCACACGACGAAATCCTCCCCCCACCACTACGAGGCGAGGCCTTCGGGGACTGATTAGGTCACGAGGGCAGAGACTTCACAAACGAGGATGACACCTGCGCCTTCCGCCAGGTGAGGGCACAGCCGTCTATCACCTGGAAAAGCATCCTCATGGAGCATGAACTTGCTGGCCTCGGGCCTGTAACATCCAGCTTCCAGGACAGCGAAAGTCAGTCTGTGCCGTTTCTAAGACCCCCCCGGCCTGCGCCGAGTTGTCAGAGCAGCCGGGACAGAGCTGGGCAGACGGAGGGCCGAGCCTCGCTCCCCACGCTTCGCGGGCGCCGTGTTCCTGCCACACGGAAGGTGTGTGCAGCCCCGCATCGAGCAAGCCCATCGGCACTATTTTTCCCGCAGCGTTTGCTCACTTCGCGTCTCTGAGTCACATTCTGGCGATGCTCATAATGCCTCAAACTTTTTTTTTGATTATGAATATATTTGTTATAGTGAAATGTGATCAGTAACCTCTGATGTCGCTATGTGAATTGTTCCGAGGCGCCGCTAACGGCGCCCACAGAAGACAGCAAACTTAATGGATAAATGTCCTGTGTTCTGGCCGCTCCACTGACCAGCTGTTCCCCCATCTCTCTCCTCTCCTCCCGTCTTCCTCTTCCCTGAGACACAAAAATACTGCAATTAGGTCAGTTAGTAACTCTACGATGGCCTCTAAGTGTTTAAGTGACAGGAAGAGTCGCACTCCTCTCACTTTAAATCAAAAGCTAGAAATGATCGAGCTCAGCAGGCCCAAAGCTGGATTCTTACGCCAAACGGTCAGCCAGATTGTGAGCACGAAGGAAACGTTCTTGAAGGAAATTAAAAGTGCTTCTTCAGTAAGTAGGCGGATGATAAGAACGCAAAACAGCCTTATTTCTGATGCACAGAAAGTTCTAGTGGTCTGAGAGGAAGGGCAAATGGTCTAAGCCAAAACCTAATTTAGAGCAAGGCCTCAACTCCGTTCCATTCTGCAGGCTGAGAGCGGAGGAGGTCGCAGAAGAAGAGCTGGAAGCCCGCCGAGGCTGCTCCACGAGGCTGGAGGACAGAAGATGTCTCTATGATATCGAAGCACCAAGTGAAGCCAAGCGAATTATCCTCAAGGTCTAGCTCAGATGCTTCATGAAGATGGCCGCGCTAAACAACGGATTTTCAATGTGGATGAACAGCCTTATGTTGGAAAAACATGTCATCCAAGACTTTTACGGCTTGAGAGAAGTCAAGGCCTGGCTTCGAAGCTTCAAAGGACAGGCTGGCTCTTCTGTTCAGGGCTAGTGCAGCTGCGACTTTCAGGTAAAGTCAGTTCTTATTTACTATTCCGAAAACCCTAGGACCCTGAACAATCATGCCAATCTCCTCTGTCTGTGCTCTATACATGTGAGAGCAGGGCCTGGACGACAGCACATCTGTTTACAACATGGTTTACTGAATATTTTAAGCCCACTGTCGAGACCTACTGCTCAAAAAATAAATTTCAGTAAAAATATTACTGCTCATTGACAGTACCCGGTCACCCAAGGGCTCTGATGAGGATGGACACAAGATTATAGTCGTTTTCATGCCTGCGAACATGACACCCATTCTGCAGCCTGTGGATCAAGGAGTAATTTCAACTTTCAAGTCTTATAATTTAAGAAATACCTGTCATCAGGCTATAGGTGCCATAGATAGTGATCCCTCGGATGGACCTGGGCAAAATCAACAGGAAACCTTCTGGAAAGGAGTCACCATTCTAGAGCCGTTAAGAACATTCGCGATCCATGGGGAGAGGTCAAAATATCAATATTATCAGGAGTTTAAAAGAAGTTGATTCCAACCCTCACGGAGGGATTCAAGACTTCAGAGGAAGAAGTAACTACACAGACGGTGGAAGTAGCAAGGGAACTAGTATTAGCAGTGGAGCCTGAACATGTGACTAAATCCCTGAAATCTTACGATAAAACTTTAATGAATGAGGAGTTGCTTCTCATGATGAGGATGGTTTATTGAGAGGGAACCTGTTCTGGGGAAGATGCCGTGAAGACTGTCGAAATGACAACAAAGAGGTTAGACTATCGCATAAAGTTAGTTGATAAGGCAGCAGCAGGCTTTGAGAGGATTGATTCCAATTCTGAAAGAAGTTCCACTGTGGGTAAAATGCTATGAAACAGCTTCACACGCTACAGAAAAATCTTTCATGAAAAGAAGAGTCCCTCGATACAATAAACTTCCCTCTCTTATTATATGACATTGCCACAGCCACCGCAACCACCATCTTGACCAGTCAACAGCCATCAACACTGAGGCCAGATGCTCCACTAGCAAAAAAATGACAACTCACTGAAAGCTCAGGTGATGGTTAGCATTTGTTTTAGCAATAAAGCATTTTTAAACTGAGGTATGTACCTTGTTTTGTTTTTTTTTAAAACATAAAGTTACTGCACACTTAACAGATACAGTATAAACATAACTGTTATATGTCCTGGGAAACCAAAAAATCTACGTGGCTCACTTGATCATGATATTGGCTCCATAGTGATATTCGCTTTATTGCCTTGGTGTGGATAAGAACGTGCAGAATGTCTGAGGTATGGCTGTAGTCCTCTTCTGAGTTATGGGAAACAGAACTATACAAAAACATCTAGTCACAACCACGTTTGAAGGGTGTAGAGAAAGGTAGCTTCGTTGATGTCACATAGATCCCAATAGATCCGGGAGCCAAGTGTAATTCTTTTGAATTCCCAGTTGTATATTATTCCCACTACACTACACATGAGTGAAAAATAGCTCATAATATGGTATCGACATCAAAGAACTACTAAAAGCTACACAGAGGTGAATATATGTCCCACGGGAAAAGCATATTGATGAAATAATCTTCCTTTCTTTCAGGAAAGAGGCTGTGCTATACAAGACGATCTTTCACGAGCCTTTGATGCTAAAATGCCAGAGCAGATTTTTAGCAAGGAATGACTGAATCTGTATTGTGAAGTTCTCATGTAACGATATAACGTTTAAGATCTGTTCAGAATGTTAGCTAAATGGTCCATCTCATATCTGTCCGAAAACTTGTGAACTATACCTTCATTCATTCTGTTTTACCTAAAAACTTCTCACTCTGAAGACCCACATCGAGAAAGATGAGGCACGCTGTACTCAGATGGTCTAACGTTGTGACTTTGGCACCCTGTTCCTGTGTCCCTGGCCATCTTCCGAATCAAAGCACTTACTCTAAGTAAGAAGCAACCAGGGTTGATACAGCAAGTAGGAGTGTATGTCCATCACTCGGTGAATCAAAGGACACAGTAATTTAGTGACGCGCCCAGGGAAGGGATACGGCAGAATAATGAAGTTTAATTCATACCGCAGTCTGTTTTCAATAAATCTTAGCTTTACAATTCCATGCTGAATTTGGTACTGTCCTTTGAAATTTATATTTAGACAAAATTGAAAAACATTTATTGAACACTTACTGAGTGCAATCCATTATGCAAATTACTATAAATCTCTAAATTACCAGCCTGTGGAGAGACAAAATTGAAAATTCAGAAGTCTTGCTAATTAAATGTTATAGACGGTCTAGTCTGACAAGCTAGATATAAAGACAAAACAGAACAACAGTGTATCTTACTGGGGCACTTGAATAAGCTCGTGTAAATTCATTTCTCATGCTTTACTGGACAACGGTGTTTATATTCAAGGCTGTTGGCTCTTAAGAAATATGTAGTAAAATGCAATCTATTCTTCATTGCAAGTAGGCATAATTAAAAAAAAATCTTTTATACTTTACATTTAGTTTTTGGTTAAAATTAATCAGTTCTACACAAATCCAGAGACCAGACTCATAATATTTTTCTGTATCGACCATGCTTTACAAGAGAAACAACTCTTTAAATAATAATATATTTTAGATAACTTTCTTTCATTGAACACTTTCTATTTCAAAAAGGCCAACTCTTAACATTTTAGAAATAATTATTATTTACTGATGGCATTTGAAACTAATTAATTCAACTTCTCTATCATTTATTTGGGGATTCGGTATTAAAAAAACTGCCTGATTTGGTAGAAATTGAAACATCAACCTGAAACTTAAGGGAACGGGAAAATTTTTACCATGAATCCCACTTTTAACAATTATAAAGTGATTATTTTGAACTTTTCCATGGAAATAAAACTTAAAGTCTCATCTTGTGAAAGCAATTAAAATACTCTAGAAAATTCACCACACTTAAGAATTGAAACACATTATTAGGTAATTTCACACTCTTGTAAGTAAAACTGTCTTTTCCATTTGAAACAGGATGTGCATTTAATTAGGTAACTGTGTATGTCCAGACTCTCCAGGGCAGCAGTTTCATTTAAAATAAATTAGGTAACTGAAACTTGAAATATATTTGCTAGGCGTGTGCATCGTGTGTCATTTAAATTTCAAGAATGAGAGGGAGTAAAGAAACTACAAAAGAAACCAAGGAAGAATGACTTTATTCTAGGAAAATTATTTGCAATTCTCTGTAAGCAAATTTTGGAGATTTTTAAAGAAGACTCTGTTACCATGAAATCTGAACCAGGTCAAGTTGTTGTTTACAGTAGATATGGATCTAAAATAAAACATATCGGTTTAACTAGAGATTTGCTAAACTATAACTGGAGATTAAACTTTCCTATTTTAAAGAAAGTCTCATATTTGGTCAAACAAAATATCCACACAGATTTTGTGTAAAAAGTACATACCCCCAAGTGAAGCCAAATAACTACAATGAAATACAATTAACAAAAAATATATATTATATTAAAATACTTTTAATATTATAAAAGTAAATTTCGAGGAAAAAAGAACATTAAATATTGTAACGAGCAGCAAATATTTTATCACAAAGTAGAATCTACGATAAATGAAGAATCAGATATTTGCATGCTAATAGAACACTTAAAATCATTTTCTATAAGAACGAAAAACGGAGGAGCGGTCAACACATCTTTTGCCCCCTTTAACTGACAAAATAAGTGAAATGCAAATGAAGTTTTCATAGAAAAGGAATAATCTATATAATAACTACATATAACACATATAGCGTTATACGATGCTATATGGTTAGTTTTATAATACATCATATTATATGACATATACGTTATATGTCATATATGTTAAATATATACTACTGTTTAAAGAACAGTAGAAGCATGGACAGAATGGTTAAGAAAATTGCCCACGGTCACACAGCCACCAGCGAAGGGCCAAGAGAATTCAGAGTCTGTGCTATTGTAATAATGCCAGAATTGTAACAAATTTGCTAGCAGAAAAGCTATCACATCAACAAACACTACAGACAACCTATTTCAACCAGAACTCGACCAACGAAGCTCAATGAAAGTCGGGATATAAATGAAGAACACGAAAGGAACCTTCAAACACTGAGGAGGTATCCGTAGTTGTGGAGGGCTTGACTGATTTATTTTTATTCCTCCCTTTATTCCTTTCGATTCTCTTTAATTTACAAAAGAAATATCTTTACTAAAGCAGGCTAATGAAGTTAGCAGTTAATGAGAAAAATGACCACACGCATTTCCGTCACTCACTGGCCGTCACTCCGGTGTGTGGCTGTGCTTGTTCACTCGGCCAAGTGTGACACTTAAACGCAGAGGGGGTTCGGAGGCTCCTGGAGCCTGGACACATGACTAAACTGAACACAGTTTTACATGAAGCAAAGTTAGCTTTATTATTGTGCTATTACTAGTAACGATTTATATATTATATGTATTTAAGCGCACATTCCCACATGACATATGCATTCTAAATCACCCCACTAATGTGAGCCCCAACGGCAGACTGTGGACTTTTGTATTTCCCTCAGTACCTTTCACTTATTAATTCGCTCAGTTTTTCTTTCATATTTTTTTCTATCATATTGCTAGAAATTGTTTCGTCTATGATTTCACATTTGCGTTTTATTATTATACCACGTTTTCGTAAAGTTGGTGCAATGAATTGAATTGTGTCACCTTTTCCTCAGGTTCATATGAAGCCCTAATCCCCAGGCTGGCCATATTCAAAGACAGGGCCGATAGGAAGGTGATTAAGGTTAGGTGAGCTCGTAAGGGTGGGCCCCCCAGACACGATAGGATTAGTGTCCTTATAGGAAGAGACACTAAAGAACTCCCCACCCCCACCCCCCCTCTGTCCACCATGTGAGGACACAGTGAGAAATCTGTAAGCAGGGAAGAGAGCCCTCACCAGAAGCGGAACCGTACGGGACCTTGATCTTGAAATCCCAGCCTCCAGAACTGTGAGAAAATAAATTTCTGTTATTTAAGCCATGCAGACTGTGGGATTTGGTTACGGCAGGCTGAGCAGACTAAGATAGTTGGTCATTTTAATGCACTTTAATATATCAATATATTATTTTCTCCTATTTATGTTATGGCTTTTGGGGATATAAAACAAAAGATAAAAACGATGGAATGAGTATATCACTAAACAATTAGTAAATTGCTTCAGTATTATTCATTTCTACCCCATTATGAAAAACTTGATATACTTCATATATTACCCTATTATATTAAAATTGAATTTTCTCATATATACACTAGAGTTTGTTCTTGGCTTATTATTTCACCCAATTGACCTAATTATTCCATCATTTCCACATCATTTCACATTGTTACTTTGTCATCTGCTTTAATATGTAAAGGTGCAATTTCGTCTCTATTATCTGTGGTCAATCTATCCCAATGTTGTCCCATAAATATATACTCCAAGCCACGTATATAATTTTACATTTCGTACTAGTAATATAAAAAAGTAAAAAAGTCACATAAAATTAATATTAATGATATTTTACTTTATTTAATATTAAAATTATATTTCAATGTATAACCAACAAAGATTATTAATGAGATATTTTACGATTCTTTTTTGTACAAGACTTTGAAATATAAAGTATATCCTGGTCTACGGCCATGTCACCCTGAACAAGCTCGATCCCGTCTGATCTCGGAAGCTAAGCAGGGTTGGGCCTGGTTAGTACTTGGATGGGAGACCACCTAGGAAGACCACGTGCTGTAGGTGGAAAAAATAAAAAAATAAGGGATTGTAAGATGACAAGGTCCCTGCAGTCTGTGAGGTCAACCAAGGGTTGCCTCACCTAAAAAAATATATATAAAAAATTTAAAAAATAGTGTATCTTGGACATTGCGTATATGGGGTGTGTATCTGTGTGTGTGTGTGTGTGTGTGTGTGTGTGTGTGTGTGTGTGTGAATAATCAGGCTAACATTTTAAGTACTCAGTAGCCATAAGGAGCTAATAGTTACTGTATTAGAAAGTGCAGCTCAAACACTTCATTTTAAAGACGGGCATTAAAACTATTTCGCTCAGCCTTAGAAATATTGTCTAATGAAATTGTTAAGACTCTAGGTAAACTTTAAGAGGATTTATAACCTTACACAATTTGTGAACAAGGTATTACCTGATTAATTGCAAACGTGGGTTAGACATATCAACACACAGCATGCTTACATCTAAAATGATAGCAATACTTGGTTTAATGTTTTGTACCTTTTTTTTTTTGTAATTTATAAGGTTTTCTATATAGATAAGTACATAGAAAAAATAGATTAGAACATTTTTAGACAGACCACTGTTCTCATTAGGCTAGTTTTCCATCCAAGAATCTGGGTAGTAGTTGACATAGTAAAAATTGTAGGATAAAACTTTTCTCAACTACTGAAAAATTAAAACAAATAGTGTCATAAACACCTGCAGCCAGCATACGCTGTCTGTATACGGGGCTATTCATTAGATTAATGCAGAATAAATTACTTTATTCCCATCTAATTCTATTAGTATTTTGAGTGAGTAAATGATACTCTCACTACCCTGAATATGGGAATTTAACCCTGTGAAAAACTGGACTTGCTATATCTAGAATAATTTAGAATTTTTAAATACGTGCCATCGCAGTCACGCGAGATCGGAAAACGACAATGTAACCAAGAACATACGTTTATGTTGAAAAGGTCACGACGATTCATTATCTGTAATGTTGACGGATGGCGCCATCAACAAAACGTCCAAAATCGAAACCATTATCCCATCTTCACGGCGGCGCACTGCTGTGAGGTTAAGGACGTTTCTGAGTCAAGGTGTCAGCAGATAATCTTGATCCACCAAACAGGGTTTTCCACAGAAACTTAAAAAGTGCTTGGTTAGTGTCCTTAGAAAAAACATCATCTGTTTTACCGTAATAAATTAAATTGGAAAATGAAGTCAAAACATATAAGATATTTTTGTTGCGCATATTTG
The DNA here is from genome assembly GCF_000325575.1 of Pteropus alecto. Taxonomy (NCBI): domain Eukaryota; kingdom Metazoa; phylum Chordata; class Mammalia; order Chiroptera; family Pteropodidae; genus Pteropus; species Pteropus alecto. Next base: position 29,866,977 of record NW_006436282.1, read on the forward strand.
ATTATTAAATTATTTTTGTCTTCCTGTTAGATCTGTGGAAACTTCCTGTCGTGCATCTTTATTTTGCTGTGTACACTGAGGCTTTGGTCACTGCTGCGTGTCGCTACGGGACCATTTTTTTCTTGATCAGTGCTTTCATCCGTCTTCACAATTGATTTTTGTACAGCCGATTGAATAGATCATGCGGTTAATACAATTTAGTCTGAGCGATAGACAAAAGAGTCGTGGCAACATTCTATCATCTAGTGTTTTATTTTTATTGGAGATAGAAATATAGCTGCTGTGTACTCCAGCCTGTACTCACTTATTCTCTTAGAAACACGTCACGATGGATGATGTTTTGCCTTTCATCCTCTAAAAACGTTCGACTCATATTAACATTGCCATATTCCTTAGCTGAGCTCTCTTTCCATTCCAACCATCTTTAGAACTAGGTTATTGCTCATTATTCCAAATTTGTTTATTCGCATATTTGGTCATTTAAAAAATACTATCATTCGCTTTGTGTCCCCACTACCTAGGACCATGCCATGCATATGGAAGCTGCCAAATACATACTTTGAAATAATGAACTAATAAATCATCAATCAGTCAATGCAAAGATGACACAATAGTTCAAAAAAGAGCAAGTAGCTGGTCTAACGGGAAGCCCTTTGGGATCGGCTCTAATGGAAAGGATGAGAATCCTCGTCTAATCTTTCAAGTGGCGTCTGTGGTCCATCGTGCCTGTTCCTGGCATCCTCCTAATGCGCAGCCAGAAGAGCTGACTCACGACCAGAGGATACCTTTCTTCATGTCTTCTACACAGCAGAGAAATTCACTTTCACGCAAAGATATCGAATTCTTCAAATCGTCATTACTCCCTCTGCTTCTATGATCAATTACTGACCATGGCAGATAGCACATTTCACAGAGGACTCTATCTACTTCTCTGGTTCCAACTACCATGACCCCAAAACGAAACCTCTACCCAAGGCACACTGGGTCTCCTGTCACTTCTAGCATCCAATGGGGCCTCATTTGCCTAAGCTAAATTCAGCATGACGTTTCTTTCCTCTATTCTTTTATCAAAACAGCCAACAGAGCTTGGATGAATTGATTATAGACAATATAATTTCCATTTTTTTCTCTTTTATTGAATAAATTGAATGATAATTGGCAGATTCCTAGGGAAATGACAAGTAAATATCACGTATCAGTGATAATTGATAAATTCTCAGGGTAATAATAACTAAACTTAACCTTTTTTTTCTAGAAATTATGTCTCATGTCCCTAAAACACCCATTCAATGCATAGTCATTGAGTGCCAAGAAAAATGATAGAAAATCAGTGGGATGAATTAGGCTCCTATTTTGATGGAATTTGTTTTTCCAGTGGACGTAAGAATGAGGAATGAGAACAGAAAAAAAAAAACAAGCAAACCAATAAACCAACAATGTAATTCAAATATTATATCGTTGCTGACACCTGACTGAAAAAAAATAGTTTTTTTATGGGAAAATATGGGACTGAGTGAGAAAACAAATGTAAAAAACAAATAAGCAAAACAATACCAACACCAAAAAAAAAAAAATAAACCCAAAACAAGGAAAAAACAAAAACAGAAGCCCACCTTTGGTGGGGTAGAACATGGAATATTTACGGAATACCACAGACAGGACAGTGAAAAGGGTGAAGAGAATGAGGCACTTAATGTCTGACGAGCAGGACTGAAGAGGATTCAAAAAAACCCCAATAATCCAGATAAATATTTTTATGTAACATTTTAAAACAAAAGCAACATTAATGCCAAATATCCGTGATAAGCAGAATATAAAAATACGATAAAGACAGGCTGTTGTTATCTGCCTTACGATTCCGTGTTATTGAGCAAAGGGAACAGTGCATCACAATTAGACACGGTCCCCAGCTGCCCTGCTGGACTGTCCTCCACCGGCACGTTGGCCTGCGAGGGCCGACGATGGCATGAGAACAGACTGGGCAACACGAGGGTTTAAATAAATGGTATTTTTTAATTGTAGGGTTTTTTTTTTTTTAACTCTTCTACTTGGTTCGAAAAATCGGAGGATATTTTTGTCATGTGTTTGTGATGACGCACGCGACCTTTGCCTCTGATTCCGGTGGGGCTCAGCAGCTCACAGGAGCGTCAGGCGTGAGGTGGCGGATTGCGAGCAAGGCAGGGGCCCAGCGGTCGTGGTAGGCACTGAGGGGTCTAGGGGAATTTTACTCTTGATTTTTCCCAGTACATTTAGAGAGCAAAGATGAAATGAATCTTGTCTGGGAGTGACAGTAAATCAGTTAGTTGATGGTCAGTGTTATTGTATTGTATTGTATTGTATTGTATTGTATTGTATTGTATTGTATTGTATTGTATTGTTGCATTGCATTGCATTGCATTGCATTGCATTGCATTGCATTGCATTGCATTGCATTGCATTGCATTGCATTGCATTGCATTGCATTGCATTGCATTGCATTGCATTGCATTGCATTGCATTGCATTGCATTGCATTGCATTGCATTGCATTGCATTGCATTGCATTGCATTGCATTGCATTGCATTGCATTGTTTTGTTTTACATTTTAAGACAGTAGCAACAGCTTGTCCGTTCAGAATATAACATATTTTGTCATGTATCTGATATTACCTTAGACTTGAACTTAAGGGTATATGCCATTGTGTCCAATAGACAGAAGCCTAATTATTCCTTTTAAAAGATGTTGTACATAGTTTTAATTATTCTTATTATTCTTTAAAATTTTTACCTCAGCTTTTAAAAATTAATAAAATGTCTTATTAACAGTGAATAACTAACACATTTTGTTGCCTGGGTTTACGAAGATAAAATGGGAGATTATTTAGCACTGAGTCTGGCCAGTCTTTGAAAGTTCTTTATAATCCAGGAGTATCTTGTTTTCATTCAACAATACATCTAATGTGATCTCATCATCATGTAGATGCTTTGAATTACAAAGAGCAGATCAGGGGATTGTGCTGCTGAGTACAATTGCTTAATTGGCTAAGAACTCTGAGAATAGAAATGAAGATTTAAATATACTCTTCATTCAACAAAACATGATTCTGGATATCGCTATTTTGATTTCATTTGATAAACTGTCACCTATGAAAATTAAACTGTAACCTTATTCATCTCTGTCATAGAGAAAGCAGATGTTTAAACTTTCCCATCCTGACATAAGTATATGAGGAGTCACACAATTTGAAATCTAATTAGTGTTTAATAAGCCATTTGAAATGATGTCATTCAACTCTTACAAATTAATCCTGCTCTTCCAACACCTGCTGGGATTTCGCAACAGTAATTATTTCACGGCAAAAAGAGGCCTGAACCGGTCCATATTAACATAAGCCTCTCTTCTGACTACTAGATGTGTTTCTCCCTGATAAGCGTAATGACCTTCTCCTGGCATAAGAGGGAGGGAAATGCTACCAACATAATGAGACATGCTCCGAATGGAGGACGGCTTACTATTCTCAAATACAATTTCAAAAGGTCAAAGGCAGAAAAGGACCTTTCTCAACTCATTACCAATCTTTCAGATTCCTTAACTAAGCACTTGTCTATCTATTTTCCCAAAAACAGACTTCCATTGATGGTATCATGGACAAGGAAACTTAACAGAAAAGGCCTCTTTCACTAAAAGCGGACGTTTCAAAACACGGTCGCATATCTTCTTTAAAATAAACTAAACCACGATAAAACTAAAACTGTCAACACCAACTCTTTCCTGAACGGATGGATGTTCAGCATCTCAGAATAAGTGACTGCTTTGGTTTAACTTGACTTCAACTTAGGTGTTACTATTTCGTTACTAGCAGTTTTAGTTATAAAATTATCAGTAGCAAAATAATAATAATAATAATAATAATAATAATAATAATAATAAAAAAATTTATTTCAAACTCACTTTTATAAGCAAAATATAAATGAACAAACTCACTTTGTAGTTAAAACAACAAAATGACAACTGCCACAAATATTCATTGACCCAGATACTTTTCATACGTGATTTAATTTCACCAACCTTTGCATGACAGACGTTATTAGCGTTGTTCAAGGGTGGGAAACTGAGGCTCATGAGAACCAGTTGGTGAGTGAAGGATCCAGCTCTGACAGGAGGACCAGCTGATTCAGAAGCCCAGTTTCTCATTCTGTGTCTGTGGTCCCTTTGCATCTGTTAGAAAAGGGACCTGAGCAAATTAAGTTCAACTTATTTGATCAGATTTCAAAAACACATTTTACCAGGTTTATTTTAGGGCTCAGTGATGAACTTGTTATATTTTAAAATGTAAATCTTAAAATCGGAGACTCTCTTACTAGCGTTTTTCTAAAATGAATGCTTCTCTGTAATTATTTTATTCTTTATTTATTTGACGCCTTATTGTTTAGCATAAGCACGGAAGCCACAGGTCTTTAAAAGGTAACGGATATTCCTCTTCACACGTCTTTGCTTTCTGCCAATGGCAACTCATTTTATTGGAGCCTGGATGCCTTAACCTTTCTTAGTTTTCTTTTAAACTCTGAAGCGATCCCTTTATTTGAGCCTCTGTATTCAAAGCACCTGGATTCATTTAGATTTCTCTGGCCACCCATTACATGTTTGTTTGTTTGTTTGCAATCAAGGGCTTGTAATTATACTTGCAACGCATTGGAAATACAAACGCCCCTCACCACTTCGATTCGAGCTGCCGTTATTCTGTCCCAGAACGCACGAGGCCTGGTCTCTCTACTTCTCCAGCTTCGCCTTTCTGCGTCATTTCCACGAAGGGCGCCTCACATTGTCCACTGTACACCTTAAACCTACCCAAGGTTACATATAAATTATAGCTCAACAAATCTTGAAAAAATAACTACAAATCTCCTAAGTGGTCAGACCAGCTCAAAAGGTTAGAATATTGTACAAGTATACGTTTTTCCAAAATGACTTCTCCGTTTCATTCCACTGGGGACCCACCAAGGCGGTAACAGGACTTTGTGACCTCAGGACAAGCGTCCTTGTCAATAAGAGAATGTAAAGCTCCCTGGTGAGAACTATCCTTGAGGTGACAGCTTAAGCCAGAAACCTGAAGGTCACATTTCAGGCTTCTCCCCTGACACATTCGGCCGATGAGGGAGCCCTTCCCCGTCCGCCTCGTAAGCTCCACTCAGAAGTCTCAGTCCTGTCACACGTCTAGCGAATGTTTCTGCCTGACTTCTCCCCAGGCCATCCGCTGTGCTTCAAGCAGAACGCATTTTCTAGCATACGGTTAATCCTGTCATACCCCTGATCAAATCGTATACATTGGCTGTATCAGAACATACATAATCTTTACATAAGATTCACCCAGTTATTTGTGTGGATATTTAATATATCATTTTTAACTAGAAACTTAATTACTGCATCCAATTTTCACAGGGAGCTATTTCTCCTGTCCAGTAGAAACTTTCAAAAACTGCTTAAAATACTGGTTAAAATGGCATCCAACGTAATGATACCCATAGCATACAAGCTCTGTGGGAGGGCTGGGCACTGTTACTCCAGGCTGCTGGCTTTAAAAGCACAATATGTTTTTAAAAACTTGGACCAATTTGCCACAGGAGGGACTTCTCCTCTCGACCTTTTTAGAACCTCTACTCCCCAACTCGGAGAATGGCTATGAAATGAAAATTGAGCACACACATTTTATTCCACTTTATAATATAGATTCTTACTACCTAAACACTCTCATGGGCACCGTGGCGGGTGGGGCCACTTGTAGTCACTTAGAGCAGCTGACGGGAAAGAGCTTCAAGCTATTTCAAAAAGCTCTTTTTTTTTTTCCTTGATCGGTTTTCAAAACATGTAATAGTTTACATGTACAGTACATATTATCACTCTAACAAATACATCTATTATTTTACATAATTTTAATGCCTATCTCCTATCTCTCCTCTGTTTATCATGTTTTTTTTCTCCTCGACTTGTAATAATCAATAACAAAGACTACTTGAAACTTCAAATGTCATTAGACTTTAAAAGTGAATTAAATTACACAAATGAAGACAATTTAAAGCTCTGAGAAATGATAGAAATGGTGTGAAACTACATAAACTCATCTTCTGACGTTCTGGCAAAAATTAGGCTCCCACAGCCACCGTATTAGGAGTTAAAGATTTGGTGAAACTCTTGCAAAGTATTGAAATGATATTCTGCCCTAAAAGTTTGAAAATAAAACCCAACTTTCCCCCTGATTCCTTTGTGGCCAGAGCTTTATGCTTCAGCAAGATTCTAATAAGCAGATGCATCCTCAAGAACCATGGGGGCGAGTGTGAAGCGGGTGTGAATGAGTGAGCACGTGGGCGAGTTATCAGATATTCTTGAAAGACTGAGCTGGAGTATCAGGCAGTTGTGCTGATGTGTGTGCAAGAACAGCCCAAGACACGTTCAAGAGTTTTCTTGTGCGGCTTTATCTCTCATCATTGTCGTATGTGAAATAATGGATGTATTTAAATACATTTCTAAATGCTAAAATCACGTCATATAGGTACACTCGAATGTTCTACGTGAGGAAGGGTAACAATAGACCTCTTTTTTTTTTTCTTTATGTCTAGCGAGATAGTTGGCTAAACATTAACTTGATTCAGAATTTATGTTTGATGGATTTTTGGTTAATATTTGCCCAAAAGGAACACCAAGACTGTTTGCCTAGTAGATCTGAACTTTCAAGTGTCTGAACACCCCAAGGGTAGTTCTCACGCAGGACTGAGTGTTAAAAGGCCAGTGTTTCACAGCACATAGTCCACATGACATCCAGGGGGGAATGGGGGAGCAGGGAGGAAGACAGGAAGAAGAAAACGGGTCCCCCACGCCCAACTGAGGCTGCTTCTTTATGAATCGGAAGGCAGATCAGTGAGAAAAAGAATTTTTATCATTCTGGCAATGGACTGTACCCACGAGTCTGTAACACTTAAGTGAATAGATGTTTAGTTACAATATACCTCATGTTACACTGCCAGGTATAAGCAAAATGTGTACTAATCAAATTCATTTTAAAAATAGTCCCAAAGTTGATTGTCTGGAAGAAATGATTATGAGCCGAGTAGAGAGAATGTGGAGTAAGTATGTCAAACAACTTACATTAAATATGGAATAGGCATTAAAATCACTCATGATGGTCTACGGCCACGCCACCCCGAACACGCCTGATCCCGTCTGATCTCGGAAGCTAAGCAGGGTCGGGCCTGGTCAGTACTTGGGTGGGAGACCACATAGGAAGACCAGATGCTGTAGGTGTTAAAAAAAAATAATAAAATAAAATAACTCATGGTGTTTACAAAAGAAAAGTGGACTGCTGTGCGGGAGCACAGTGCTTGGAGACGGAGGATGTGCAAGAAATGCCACGCGGCGTGCGACGCGCCTGACAGAGCGACATCGGTCCAGGCCGGCTGGCCCCTGGGGCGGGAGCCCGCTTGTCCTCGCAGCTCATCTGGAGACCAATGTCTCCTTTCGAGCCGTCCGAATGGAAAATAACTCGGGTGAGTCTTCTGGATGGTGAATAACGTTCAAACGATGGGGTGGGATTTAAGAAACTCAGATCGAACATTAAATAATATTAATATTTAACACTTATTTGTACAAAACGGAAGAAAACCAAGGCAAGGAGAAACATTTATAGGAAGAGTAAAGGCTAGCTGGGAAAAATAAAAACACAAACGTGTGGCTGGATTCTGTAGAAAACAAATTGAAGACATGGCCCAAGGCGGAAATTATTTTGCGTAGCCTTAGTTATGTTTGTTTCTTTTTATTTTTGCTAATCTGTGACCTTCCTTTACTAATCTCCACTCAGACGATCCGTCCACTAAGAATCGACTATGTTTTCAAAACTGCATTATAGTATTTTGAGCATCTACACACAAAGAAATGAAACTCCCCTGCTCTGAAATAGTGCTTGGGAAACACTTTCTCCCATCTGAAAAACCTGTTTTGACCAGCAGAGTCAGTTAGTTCCCTATAGGCGTGGCTCTGGTTAGCCAAGGGCATGGTCACACGTAGCTGGGCACATAATGACATCCATCTCATTTTTGAAAATAAAAAACTTACTGCCTTCGGTAGCAGCTGAACAATTATCGTTTTACTAGCCCTAAAATGTATGCCAGTTTCAAGCTTCACAGATTACATCTGTGAGTTTTGAGGCCACCGTCACCTACACAGAGCGAGAGGACCTGGGCATGGCCACTTCCTTATGGATCACAGTTACCCTTTCTGTCACTTTATGAGAACTTGTAAGATCAAAATGAATATTCATCATGCAAACTTTAACCCTGTGGACACAAATCGATATGGGGAAAGTAATTATAAATCTACATGATTCCTAAATTATTTTTTATATAGGTAGAGAATTTGTATCTTAATAAAAAGGGGTCAGAATTAATAGTCTCAAAACACATCAGTTAATATTTTTAGCATAATGCACCATACCCTATAATTTCTACACATTTTAATGGCTTAAACCTACTTTAATTATCGAAACCCAGTTTTGAATGAACCTCAAGTACCCTTCCTGCTATTAGGTAGACAATTATATGGATTTTCTTCGGTACTAAGTATAAGGTTTTATTTTCATATTGTAAAAGTGGACTCAACAGACGATTATCTTTGCAACCTCATCAATCGCAGTAAGAATGGCACAATGTCAAATGCGTTTAAACCATAATACACACTTTGGCAGATATCATCCCATATTTAATTGGCTTTTTCCCAACAAGTGCATAAAACATATAAAATCTGTAAGTTATCTGGGAGTAAATGTATCCCATCATTTATCTTGGGGTTCACCAGGAAGCAACGATGTGCGTAAGCTTAATTCAGTTTTCTTGTGTGTGGGTTTGACCGCAATGGGAAATTTCAGACAAAAATTATCAATGGTGATGTTGAAAAGTCAATAATGCAAAATTTCAGGGTTTCAATCATCATTTTCAAATTGTCAGAGACAACCTTGTCCTGTATCCTTAAAATGAAATTATATTCTTTCTTTTAGGTTCTCCCTCCATTCTTCATAGAAGTAAAGTGGCTCTCTGCTTAGAACCATGCTCATCTGTGTTGCCTGCTCATCTGTGTTGCCTGCTCATCTGTGTTGCCTGCTCATCTGTGTTGCCTGATCATCTGTGTTGCCTGATCATCTGTGTTGCCTGATTTTCAAAAGAATGTTGGAACTTTCTATTGTGATTGATTGAAAAGCTCATCTGTGTTGCCTGCTCATCTGTGTTGCCTGATCATCTATGTTGCTTGATCATCTGTGTTGCCTGATCATCTGTGTTGCCTGATTTTCAAAAGAATGTTGGAACTTTCTATTGTGATTGATTGAAAATCCATGTTGATCTATCTGAAGCAACATATTTAGAGCAAATACAACCTTAAACTAGCTCCTCAATTCCTATTAATAACAATTTTGGAGAAATATCTGTAGATACTTTTGTGACATAAGATATGGTAAAACACTTTCTCGAGTATTCTAAAGTTTATTCTTAGATTAAATCTATATCATTAAAGAGCTGTTCCTCCGGACAGTTATTTAGTCCTTCTTAGGATCTGTGGTGTTGAAAACTAACTTGGCGTTATTCCATTGACCTACCTTAGGAAACAATAAATAGCTCTATATTCTCTCCATTAGATAAATTTTAGCACTATGTCAAGAAACTTTTTCAGTGTTATCATTCTTCATAATGTCTGCACGTAGGCATAGATCTACAAAATTTCTGTCACTAGATTAGAGAAGGAAAGATGTTCAGAGTAAACCCTGAGAAAATTTAGAAATCATTTAGAAATTATTACAAAGTGATTTTACGTTTGTTGTACCTAATAAAATGGGCCTTTATATGTCTGAACTTTCATTTTCATTGTGGTTTGCAAAAACAATGCCTGCAATGATTGGATTTTTTTAACGTCATTCATCTAGGATAGAAGTGTTGCAGTTTCTCACAAGGTGTGTTCCTCAGCAGAACTCACAGAAATCTATCATGGAATACTATCCTGAAATAAAATGGCAACACTGTCATTGGTTTATTTTTTGCTTTGACTTGTGTTGCTTATTTGGCTCTATATTACTAGAGTTTGAAGACCTCGTAACGTTTTCTCTTTGTCTTCTCCACTAGGATTGCAATAATATTTATCTTGTAGAGATGTCACAAGTATCAACTGAGATCATGAATAGAAATGACTTGCTTAATGCTCTAGCCCAGGAAATGTATCCAGCTTATCAAGTTATTATTACTCTTTTGTGCTATTAGCTTCTGGAGGGCAGAGGCAGTATTCAAATCCTCATCTGGTCGCCAGCATGATCAGAGCATCGTTGTTCATGGAAGGTGATGCTCTTGGCAAGCAAGCCTGTGGTTCACCACTGCATGGTGAAGAGGGAAGCTGCAAAGTAGAGGTGGTGAGGTCACCCGATGCTCAGTGGACGGCGGACGCAATAGGAAGCTCACCTGCTTAGCTACGGTTGCATGAATGCTTGCGAGGATATTACCAGAGAACCAGGGACCTGCACCAGCAGTGGATAAGAATCAGAGAAACACGGATTCTTGTGACTTCATATTTTAATGCTTCTTGCTCTTATTTCTGCAGTGTTACATGCATACTTATCTAGTTCATTTTTCAATATTCAGCCCTAAAGAGAAGAGAGAAAACTACTAATTTTATATCACTGAAATGATTTCAGCTACAAGATGTTCTTTTTCACAAAAGTAACTTGCTTAACTTTTTTCTCTTTTTTCTTTGAATGCATTTATATTCCAACTAGTGTTTTTCCACTGAATTCTATTGGATGAACCCCAAGAAAGTGCACTGTTCTTGTATTCTTTTTGGTATTTTAAAAATCTATATAAATCATTTTACAATCTGGTATGATAGTTGATATCAAAAGAAATGTGTGGCAAAGAAGATGGGTAGTCAAGAAAATTTTCCAGTATTCTGAGAACCCCGGTATTTGAGACTCCCCTGTCTTTAGTTATAAGGACTTAAAGTAAAAAGGGGATCTGAACATTTTAAAAGTTTGAACATCTGCAAATTGCTCTGATATTAAGATTCTCTGAAACTGTATTTAATATGTGATAAGTAAAACTCTCGAAATGATATAGACTCTTAAAGTAGGATCGAAAGGCTGTGGAAGAATACGTGGTCAAAGAAAAATGTGACCTGTACAAGTTTTCTGGGTACACTTAACAGCCATTAGAACTTCTCCTTTGTTTGTTTGTTTGTTTTAGCTAAAACTCACCTCAAGGAGTCTCGATTGTTCTCTTTTCTAAGTAATTTTCAAAGACAAAAATGATGTATTACCGTTTCAGAAAATTCGATGGTGAATTTCTTTCAGGCCAAGACTTCTTTGGTTGGATATTTGTTTGTGGTTGACAATATGGTATACGCACAAGTGGTTGTGCCCTCTCCCCTCACTATTGTGGCCCATGGCTTTACCACCTGTGGCAGGCGCGCCCCAGGGTGAGTCGCAGTGACCCACACCGTTGTGTACTGCTCTCCATTGGAAGGTGGGCAGCCCTGAGGCTTGTTTCTAATCAATGGAACATAGCAAAGGCGATGGCATAGAACACCTGTGATTACATTTTTTAAATTTAAATTTTTGTCTCCGCTAGAAAGACTCTGCTGCTGGCCTTGAACCAACCAGCGAATAACCAGCCAGCCATGTCGTGAATGTCCCACAGAGGGAGCCCATGGCAGGGGGCTCCGGGTGGCCTCCCACTGACAGGCGTGTGAGAGTCCTGAGCCCCGCACACTCAGCCACAGAGGAACAAACTTGGGAGAGACGACCGAGCTCCGTGAGGTCACACAGAACCTGGTCGGCACCAGGATTTCAGCCCTGCACAGAGGACCAGCGAGGCTGTGGAGAGACCACTGACCCCATGAAACCGTGAGGTAAACGAGTATGGATTTACGCCATTATGTGTGGTCATTTGTTCTGTAGGCAACAGAAAAGTGATATTTTTAAAGGAAATCTCCATAAGCCTTTTGGTAAAGGTTACACATTTTCCTGAGATCTTAATACTCGCATAATAAATTTCTTGAATGTTAGGCATTAGTTTGGTATCTAATATTTTCCATAGTGAATGTTACTATTTTATGTATTACAGATGATCATGTAGAATGCCACAGATACAGGTATTAGGTAATATTGCATTGACATTAATGATTTTATTGATATCTACTGATAAATTGCTCACCAAAAACATTTTTCTAATTAAGATGATCAGAATGTGAATGTGCCCTAGCATTTTGGAGACTTTATATATTATATATTTCCATAACTGGAAACTTTTCAATCCATGTTTTTTGACCTGAAATCACGTATTCTCTCCTCATTTTAATTAATAAGAAAGGCTGAAGTTTCAACAAAAGCAGAGAAATTCCTGATTGAATAATATACACCGGTTTTATGTTTCTCTCCACATTTTGAAAGCAGCCAGTGGGTTCTTTTCAATTGCTTTTCAGAGAAACATAGCAGGAAGCAAAACCCCATCTTCAGCGCTCTGAGTAATCGCTTGACACGCTGCTTACAAAGAATCCTGGCTGTGTCGTTTCGTAACTCAGATGTTTGAAAGCTTCGGCCGATTTTTCTACACGGGGAGAATGGTTTTGCCTTATTTGGCCACTCCAGCTTGCATGATTTCAAACATTCTCCTCAACGAAAATTTCAAGCACCAAGCCCTTTGCAGAAATCAGGCACGCCTGCTTTGCATAGAAAGGGATGTCACTGCCAGGGAGTGTTTTTTTGGGGGTGGGGGGGCAAGTTTGCCTTTCAGGATGGGTGTGCTCGGTGCTTCTCTTCTTCCCCGATTCTCTACTTACCGTCATTCAGCTCTCGGTCTCTCGGACGCATGTTCCAGAGAGTGATCAGAGCTGCTATTAAGCGCACGAGTGTGGGTCACAGCACACTCACCTCTCTGTTTTAGAAACTGCCGGACACAGACATATGTCGGGGCAGATCCTAGACACTGCAAAAAAATGAAGATTTATGACTTCGAAAGGAATTTCTGTTTTGTGAGGATCCGTCTTCTCTAGAGGGGGAGGTCCTAAGCCTCCGTTCACTGATGTGGACAGATGAAACCAACACAGAGCCTGCAGCATGACTGTGGGAAAAATCCCAGCGGTCAGTTTTGTGGTTTTCCATTTCGGGCGGTCCAGTGGCCTGTTAGCAGACCAAAAATCGTGTGGCACGCGGGAGTGCGTCTACCATTTTTTCTCACGTTCTTCCGTTCCTTTGCACTCACCGTATGGGTTATTTGTCACCAGATTTAGCAGCAGAATGCACTTCAGATCAGATTCATTTTTCCAAAGAAATAATCAAACAGTATTTATTTGTGGCCTCCAAATATAATATATCATCAATAGAAAAAAATACATATTTGACTTAGAAAACTAGCACTGAAGGAAGTAATGAATATGACAGTAAAAGTTCAAACTCGAACCCCCTGAAATTCTTAGGTTATTCTAGGGTAAAAATCACTGTCGTTTGGAAATTCTGAAAAGCTTATGATTGTGTGCTTCTCCGTACTTATTCTTGAAATATATTTTCTCAGCAAATATTAAGATTTATGTCTTAGAATAAATTCTATTTGAAAGGTTCATAAAAGAAGACACAAAACAACTACTGCCCCTTAATCTCCTCTGCTCTCTGCGTGCACACTTAGCCTCATGGACTTTTGCTTTGTGATAAGATGGAGTTTAACTAACTGCATCTCCCCGGGCGTCCACTGGTCTAGATTCTCCCTTCTCTTCCCAATACCAAAATTATATCGAGGAAATAGTTACTATCTGACAAATTTATACCGCAGTTCTCGGCCTCTCCGTGAGACACGGCCCCGTGTGTGTGACAGCGGCTTAACCCCCACTGGGACGTCCAGTTGGCGTCTCAACCTCGTACCATAAGCCAAGAGGGGCTGTGGTCTTGGAGCAACACCCCTGCCCCCCAGAAGCGCGCCGCCATCCCAGGCCAGATCCCATTATTTTTTCTAATTGTTTGTGCTCACGACCTTGACGTTAACCTTGACCGACGTCATCTGTGACTCATCATTTTCTTTCACTCTCTGAGTCCCAAACCAGCAGAAGATGTTGTCACTTCTTTCAGGAGACGTTGTCACCTATTTCATGAAAACGCATCCAGAACCTAACCATTTCTCCCTGCTCCACCTGCTCTGCGACCCAGGATCTGCCTCTGATCGTGGCCTCTGATGGCCACCTCGACGCCCTGACTGGTCTCCACTGTCCTCCTCCCAGACCCCACGCCACACACGGGCCATCGCCAACACAGCCTCCAGCAGTTCTCTTAAAACAGATGTATGTGGCAGGTCCTCTTTTTAAAAAAACAAACAAACCTGAAATGGCTTCTCATCCAACTCAGAAAAGACGGCAAATTCCTTACAATGACTGAAGAGGCCATGTGTCACCTGGACCCGCATCATCTCTCTGACATCCTGTGCTATTCTCCTGGCCCCTCGGTTGTCCCTGGCCACAGTCCCTTCCTTCATGCTCCTGGAAAGTGCCAGGCACTTTCTGCCTCAAGGCTTTTGCCCTGGACGGTCGGCTCTCTCCCCAGGCAGCCTCATGGCTCCTTTCTCTTCCTCCGGTTTGTCACCAAATGTCACCTTCTCTACGAAGACTCCTGTAACCACTTCATTTAAAATTTCAGTTGGATTTCTTATTTCTTTTCCTTGCTCCACAATTTTATTTTCCTATCCCATGTCATGTGTCTCCTTCAAATATACTATAGAGTTGTATTTATTTATGTGTCTATTAGTGTATTTATTTATCTAACGCCTGCCCTCAGTCTCCTCCTGCTAGAACGTAAAGCACAGTAGCAAAGCTCTCTGTGTCCCAGCTCCTAGAAAACACCTGGACATGGCAGGTGCTCACCAGCAGTTCCTGAATGAAATCATCCTTTCCCGCTGTGCTGCCAGGCAATAGGATCAGAAATACACATTAAGAAATTTAATGACACCCAATCACTCTTGTGAATATTATTTTGGGAGGAAAACTGGTCCTGATCTTCCAGTCACATTCTTACTGTAGATAATCTTTTGCTTTCTCCCTGAAACAAACAGGGGATTTGGTGGAAAATGCTGTGACTCCATTGTTTGTAGACGTTTCAGCAATTCAAGCTTATGAACACGAGCTCTTCTGAAGAAAGAATGAGCGACGGACTGTGCTCGGAAGATTTCTTCATGGCAAGATTTTGGCATTCTTCCGCAGACCAAAGTTCCTTTGTGGGGACACTGGCATCTGGGTAGGAGATCGTGAAACCTTGCCCTGTCCGACACCAAGGACAGCCCCCTCGGGAAGGCGGGCTCCCGGCCGGGTGGCAGACTCGCACGCCTCAGTCCTGGCTGAAGACCTTGAAACAGCTCCAGACCTCTAAGGAATGGGCTGCACCCCCATCTGGCTTTCATTCTGTCACCGGTGTCCTGTGCCAAGAGACCCGGGAGGAGTCATGCCAGGTAACGGGCATTCAGGACTCCGCCCAGCTGTGGACTCTGAAGTCGCCTGTGAACCAATTCCGGCCACTCTCGGCCAACATCCTGGAGGCCCCGGAGGTGAGTCTGCCAAACGTAGTGCCACTGTGGGTTCTGAAAGGGGCCTGTAACTGTCCCCCAGTCCATCCCAGCCCCGGTCTGTGGACTGTCCTACTAGAACAGAGAGCCAGCAGAGGACATTCCCATCTGCATCACAGAGACCCTAGAAAGGCCCTATAGGTGCCTCCAGCCCCATCCCAGGCACTGTCCCCAGGCAGGCCTGCTGGAACGGGCACCAGGGCGGAGAAACTCCTGTCTCTGTACCTGGCGATCCGGCAAAGGCCCTATGTGTGTCTCTGGTCCCTCACGAGCATGGTCAGCAGTCGGCCCCGAGGGGTCAGGGTCTCGTGGGAGAATCTCCTGTCTGTGGCTGCAGAGGCTCTGAAGGGTGTCGGAGTTCCTCCTTAATGCACTGTAACTGACACCTCAGAAAAACAGACTTATGAGGCTACTATAAACTGTACACCTGGATAGCAAACCAGGTAACCTGGAGGAAATGAATGAATTCCTACAGATGTGCAACCCACCAAGGCTGGGTCATGAAACAGAAAATCTGAAGAGATCGATAACAACTAAAGAGCTGGACATCGCCGTCAAAAATCTGCCAATGAGCACAAGGCCAGGGCCAGATGTTTTCGTTCGTGAATTCTAATGAATATGTAAAGAAAGATTAATGGCAATTCTTCTCGAACTCTTCCAAAAACCGAAGGAGAGAAAAAACTCCCAAACTCGTTTTATAAAGCCACCGTTACCCTGATACCAAATTCAGATAAGCACACGACAGGAGGAGAAAACCACACACTGACATCTCTGATGAATGTAGGTGTGAAACTGTCAACAAAATTCTAGCAACGCAAATTCAACAGGACGTTACAGAGATCGTACTCTGCAACTAAGTGGTGTCACATATGCGAATGAATATCCGATACATATGCACCACATGTAGAGAAGGAAGGATAAAAATTAGATGATCCTCTCAACAAATGCAGAAAAGAGAGCTGGGCAAAATTCAATACACTTTCATGAAGAAGCTCTCGACAAATTGTGTATCAAAGGACCACACCTCTGCATCAAGGTCATGCATGACAAACCCATAGCTAACATTGCTTATCGAGAAGAACAGGAAGCTTTTCCTCTAACTAATGTAATGTATAGAATTCAGCTTTAAGAAAGAAGGATATCCTGTCATTTGTGACAACATGGATAGTCCCTGAAGCCATTAGTCTAAGTGAAATAAGTCAGACAAAGACAAATACCGTATGAACTCACTTGTGTGTAGAATCTAAAACTACATTAAGTCAAAACCGTAGTAACTTAGAGTAGAATCGTGGTTGCCAGGGGCTGGGGATGGGGAGGGCATGGGAGATGTTTTTGAAATGGTGCAAATTTCCAGTTATAAAATGAGTAAGCGCTAAAGATCTAACAGCACGTGACTATCATTCATGATACTGTATTATATACTTGGAAGTTGCTAAGATGGGACACCTTAAATGTTCTCACCACACACACAAACATGTAATTTTGTGAAATACTGAATGTATTATTATGATATTTAGCAATATATACATGTATCAAATCATGTCCTACGCCTTAAATTTACACGATGTTATAAGTCACATATCTAGATATAGTTGGAAAAATTCATGAGAAATTTATTTGTCCTGGTTTTAAAAATACTCCTGCAGTATACAAAATTCATTCACGTTATTTTTGGAGCAGATATTATTAAACACTCTGCATTTGGCAATGACAAGAAAATTACAAAGGAAAAGGTCTATTTCTCCTGGCTGATATATTCCAGCACGCGTAACAAACATCAGAGCAAACATTTCCGAGCTAATTTTAAAATAATGCTTGTGTCTACTGTTGGGAAAAAGGTTGCTGACAAAGGTATGGAAAGGTATGGAAAGGTTGCTGACGTTGGAAAGGTATGGAAAAGATTTTTTAAGAGAAACCATCGAGGTGGGATTTGAAGAATGAGTGCCTTTCCACTGTTCAAAATGACGCCGGTGGGAGATTATTTCAGGCGAAGAAGGAACATCGCTGCTCCCAGCGAAGAACAGAGCATCTCACAGAAACAGGATAGGTGGGTCCCCAGAATGCTCTTTGAAGAGGGGAAAAAAAAATGCTTAAAAAAGAACTTATTTTGTGAGTAAGGGCGGGCCTTTAGTCTATATATCTATAATGTCTTTGTTTATTTATTCATCTTGTTTTTATTCTTCTACTTGGGATTTCGGGCAAGGAGTTTGTCTCCCTTGCTTGCTTCATTCTCACTCTGCAAAAAGGTAGATTGAGAAATACCTCTTTAAAAGAAAGACTCGCAGGAGACTGTATGAAAAGATGTAAAGACAAAGACAAAATAAGCAAGCGTGCAGCCCTGAATTTCTAACGCAGAGAAAGAGGAACAAGTAAAATTAAAACCGTAGACCAATATAGTCACAAAAACATATGCGAAAATCCTAAACAAAATATTAATAAATAGAATCCAACGATGTACGAAAATAATTATAAACCCCAATCGCGTGGAATTTATCCCAGGTATGCAAGGCCGGTTTAATATTCAAAACTGAGTTAACGCAATCTGTCACATTAATAGACTAAAATGGAAACAATCGTGTGATTCTATAAAAAGATGCAAAATATACATATTTGACAAAATCCAATACCCATTCATGATAAAAACTCTCAGTAAACTAGGAAGACAGTGATATTTCCTCAAGTTGATAAAGAATATATATCTATAAAAAACTCCACAGCCGACATTATAGTTTACATAGAGATAACTGGTACGAGGTACTAGGTAAAAATGTCCCTTCTCTCCATTCCTTTTAGACATCGTACTGGAAGTCCTTGCTAATGCCATTAGGCAAGAAAAGGAATAAAAAGTATACAGATTGGAAAGGAAGAGATAAAAATGTCTTGGCTTTCAGATAATACAAACATATACATAGAAATTCTAAAAAACATACCAAGACATATCCTTGGGTTCTACAAGTAATTTAGCAAGACTGCAGGATACAAAATTAATACAAAAATAGTCAATTCCTTTCTTATATACTAAAAATAAAAAGTGAGATTTGAAATGATAAACACAATACCACTTACATTAACACCCAAATTAATAAAAATACTTAGATGTAAAGCTAACAAAATTTGTTCAAGATCTGTTTAAAAATTTGTAAAACTCTGATGAACGAAATCCAAGAACTAAACAAATGAGGTGACACAGGCCGAAACGCAGAGATATGCTACGTTTGATTCCAGATGGCTGCAGTCAAGCAAATATCACACAAAAGTGAATTCTTTGGTTTTCCTCTGTGTTTAAAAGTTATGTTTATACTGTAGTTTATTAAGTGTGCATTAGCATCCTCTCTAAAAAAGAATGTACAGACCTTAATTAGAAAATAATTTATCGCAAAAATGTTAACTGTCACCAGAGACTTCAGTGAGTCATAGCGTTCTTCCTGGTAGAGGGTGTGAACTTGATGGCTGCTGACTGATCAGGAGGATGACTTTTGAAGGCCGGGGTGGCATTAGGGTGAGAGGCAATGCAGCCTGGCTCAGGGCTCAGAGGCCCAGAGAACAGACAGGCCAGCACCTCTTTTAACGAAGTTTTATTTCGTTTATGGTGTAGTCATGAGTTTTAAATGCTTTAATATTCACAGCTGTGTTTCTGTTTTTCTCCAGATTTGAGTGGCGCCTGCAGCTCGGCTTTCGCTCCCTCTCAACTCAGGACAAAGCGGAACGAACAGTGGTCCCAGCCGCCCACACCTGATGATGGAGACCTCCCAGGTGTGTGGTCTTGGGAGGCAGAGCTGCAGGTCACACAGCTGATGCAGCTCCTGAGAAACACACCGACTGTCTTTGACTCTCCTTCCAACGGCATGTAGATGGGCAACCGGTGAAGCTGGGCTGATGAGATGGAGGTTATCCTACCTGCAGCCAGGTGTGTTCTTCACTGTGGGAGTTCTACATCATATGAAAAGGTTCGTGCCACGTGATGTCCTGAACTGTGACACCTTTGATCTCATCGTCCATCGTCCCAGGGGCAGCTAAACTTGAAGTGAGGAATAAGGAAGGCACAGCTGAGAAGCAGAGGAAGCCAGCCCCAGCGACCTAACACTCAGCGGCCACCCAGCGAGGCCTCAGCAGCGTTTGATGACGCCCTTGGAGCGGTTCCGTGCCCACCCCGGCAAGAAGAATGTTTTCTCTTGTAAATGCTGGAGCCCCGAACTTCGCTGTCTTATTCCGCCCACAAAACCCTTGTAG
The DNA here is from genome assembly GCF_000325575.1 of Pteropus alecto. NCBI lineage: Eukaryota > Metazoa > Chordata > Mammalia > Chiroptera > Pteropodidae > Pteropus > Pteropus alecto. Next base: position 29,886,801 of record NW_006436282.1, read on the forward strand.
TTTTGCTTGAAAATGGTAAAGTTTATGCCCTAACTGACAAATTTTATTACTGATTGCTTTTTTTTCTTTCATGAAACTATTTTTGAAACCAAGAGTCATTTCAAGGTCTTGTTTGAGTAAAGTGTAAGAGTTCATACATTCACATTCTATTAAAATTAAGTCCTAAAATGACAACCTTCACAAAACCTTGTTTTTGAAAAGAGCTGTTCTTAATAGATGAAGTGTTAACGCAAATAGCTTCTGAATTTAGTTACACTGTTGAGCTGTGAACACTAAGAGCGAAACCGGTTTACGGACATTTGTCTTTAAGAAGACTTTATCTTCTGAACTGACGAACTGTAGATAATTTCTAGGTAATTTCCACATAGATGAGAGTGCCCGCCCTGTCTACCCATGACCTCAAACCGCCGTGTCCAAAAGCCTTCAGGTTCTCTTCTAGGAGCTACGTCGGCTTCCCCCCTGGTCCATTCAACCCAGGGGACCAAAGTGACACTTCCGCTGAGTCGAGGGAACTGTCTGCATGGGGTGTGGACAGAGACGAGTCCAAAATGTAAACTGCAACCTCTTCTTCTGGGTTATTATGAAGATATATTTGTCTTACATGTTGCAGATGACTCTGTTCCATTTTTTAATTTCTTCCTTTTAGTAGTATCCATTATATATGATGGTGATAATAAGAAAAGATTACTCATAGGAATACCACGAAAATTAGTTATTATATATAAGCATAAAATTTATTAAACAACATCATGTTGTTAATCTTAATAAAACATGCTAATAAATAAACATAAACGCGTAGAAAAATATCTCAATCGATAGCACACGTTAGTGTAAAATATTATTATATAAGAAACAGTGCCCTCAGTCGAAAATGCTGAAACTCAGAGATC